>NC_069362.1:7224924-7527954 GCF_021730395.1 Mercenaria mercenaria | reverse complement strand
AAACTGAAGTATACTATCAAATTTACTTCTCCAGAACAACAACCTCTATATAACAGTCAATATTTGTATCTCAAAGGGTGATGCTCTACAGAGGTTGCACTGTACTTCCTACTATGTTAACCTTTGATAAATATACATGTATCAGAAAACAATTATCCCATATCAGATTTAACAAGAAATTAGTATAGTTTATGTTCGTAACACAAATGTAGCAGCCACGTTATAAACAAATGTATTATGACCCCTCATTGTCATATACATTGTTTATACACCATTCATAACAAATATAACATATATTGCAACTAAACAAAAACTAGCAGACTTGGTTTGATTGAGCCGTTTTCATGACAGGAAAAAAAGAATTAAACGTGCAACACTTCTATTACAAATACAGATTAAATGGACTCTATGATGCTTAATGACAAGAAGATAAGACAACACTGAGATTTAACGGAATTAATTTAAAACTGAGTAAGTAGTTTGCGTCGCAATGTCATGAACAATAATGTTATATAGACAGTTCGTCCAAGGTCTAGGGCGCAAAACCCCACAATACACCAACTGACCCTAAAAAACCTCCTGCCCGTCTGCATTTCCTGGTGATTATATATATAAAGTTACACTGGAATCCTTTTAAACTGTGGAAGTTTTAACCACGAACTCTATGTTTATATTTGGAAAAAGCAAGTCAGTCACTAATATAACATAACCGTAACATGTTTTACAGACCTTTTGCTCTTTGATATTCTTTTCAGATATATGTTATATTTCAAGCAGCAATATCATTCAACAATAGAAAAAGAGTGGCTTCCTCTTATTCTTGCTATTCAGAATTTTGAATTTTTACTTTACTTTCTTTACATTAACTCTAGGTCATTCCTCTGTTACGAAAATGAAAATATTGCTTACACATCTAAAAGTCAAACACAATCCGAGGCAGACTCATTCTCCTCCATCAGATGTTCGCCATGCTACTCGAGATGAGGAAAAGATAACATGGTTAACCTCTTGTATGCGAGAATGTGGCAACTTGTTCATATACAGAAACAGACATGTATGTTTTTCTTTTTAGCTCATGTGATTTTTTGAAAAAAAAAGAAGAGTTATTGTCATCACTTAATCGGTGTCAGCGTCGGTGTCTGCGTCGGCGTTGCCTGGTTAAGTGTTAAGGTCAGTTTTTTTCCTAAACTATCAAAGCTATTGCTTTAAAACACTTGTTCACCATCAATAGCTGACTCTGTACAGCAAGAAACATATCCCCATCCTGCTTTTTGCAAGAATTATGGCCCCTTCTTGACTTAGAAAATATCAGATTTCTTGGTTAAGTTTTGCGTTTAGGTCAACTTTTCTCCTCAATGGTCAAAGGTATTGCTTTAAAACTTTGAGCAAGGCTGTGTTACGTTGCATGGAGTAAAATAAGTAAGTTAATCACGATTTCCAAATAAAAAGCACTGTGGCCAGCTTTGCTAATTATTACAAAATGCTTTTCAAACTACTATTAATCAAAACAATAAGGCATATTCGTCTGTGTATGTATCAATTAACTTTGAACAAACAAGGTAGATGTTACTGTGAGTTTATTTGTATAAGTTAAACCATTTTTATACAAACAATATGACTCAGTATCTAAGAAAACAAGCACAAGTCATTGATGTTCTGAAAATATGCACATTTATGTACGATAGAAAATGCCGTATAATGTTACATTGTTAAAACATTATTTTCAATATTACATACAAATTTATGTAGTCAGACCAACAATGGGAGGTAATCGTAAACAAGTGATTTAATAATATTTCCTACTGTTTTAATCAATTTTCAATATTTTGGCAAATAATTGAGAAAGCAATTATCAAAAATAGGATTTGATATGAAAGAGGCATATTTTACATTCATAACAAAAATGTGCAGCCGCATTATAAGCAAAGGCATTATGTAGGCATAGGAAATAGAGATCAATATAACTGCACCTTTACTAATCCTACCAGGTGTTCTGTATTACAAAAGTGGTTCTATTGTAACATTTTGATACAAGCAAAACTGTATTATCTGCACTATTAGTTACTTACTGGTACTTCATTTTATTATTGGCTTTTTAAAAGTTAATTATTTACCATATGTAAGCTGACAGAATCATAGGAACAATGTTTTGAGGGGTAAATCAAACACAGATGAATAAATCCTTAATGTTTTTGTTGTGCAAAAAAGTATGATAATGTGTCTAAAACAGATTTCATTTTCCATTCAATTGTGTAATTGCAAGGGAAGTAAACTAATAGATATCTCTGCTTATAAGTACTAGCCCAAGGCAAGAGTTGTCATTCTTTGTTGATCACAATTTTAAATTAAAAATTAAAACTTCTGTTATTGATATTAACAAAACTATCATAAACTTCACATTTATGAAATCATTTTTGGTTATTTCAAGGATTTGGAAATCAATTTCTAGATTTTATTTAATGCATTACTATCATTGAAAATTTTTGGGTCTATCTCTACATTATGAGCCTTTAACATTCGTATAAACTACTAGCACTGCATGAAATAGTATAAGGAAAATCAATATATACACAATCGGATAATCAGATAACAAATCAATTTTAGCTTAAACATACTTTGTATAATTAAAAGAAAAACAGTACAACAGTCTAAGATAAACATTAAAGTGTAAATATATTTTTAGTTGAGCTATAAACTTGGTTATAAAATTTGTTGTGTATTATTCATAAGATAGGAATGACTTCAACAAGTTCAAAAAATATTGCTACCTTATATTTTAATAAAGCTATTTATTTGTAAGTTAACACAGCTAATATCCCAAAACACAAACGGTAACTTAGGTGATGTGTTAGGTGACATCAAACAGGTAGGACCATTTATAACTGGACTTAATTTCAAAAGTATGGAGATATATTATAAAACAAGATAATTGTTTGTCTCTTTTTTTCCAAACGTTTAGCTCTTATTATTGCTGGTTCTATCCAGGTGTCCGCTCGTGATGGAATAATGCACGAAGGAGCACCTGCGGTCTTCCGCCACCATCAGAGCTGGAAAGTCGCCATATGACCTATAATTGTGTTGGTGCGACGTTAAACTCAACAAAATAAATAAAATATTGTTGCGATTTTTATTGTTCATTTTGCACTATTAATTCAACATTATTAATTTGGCATTTAGTTTGGTACTGGACTTGATACTTGACATGTTGTCTCCCTAAGAAAGCAATACTTCAATCAGTTTTTCCAGTATGCAGTATAGGGCTTATATAAACTGTAAGACATAATAAATAGGCCACAAACTCATTTCCTGAATAAACATAATATACATATTATTATGTATATGCAGCATTATACTTGTTGATTTGAATGACCAGTTTAAACATCTTTGTCATTACAGATTGTTTGTAAAATCCACTAAATGTAACATATCTTAAAGTATCCACTTCCGACAGGAAAACAACTGGCATCATAAGCACAGGTGTGATTGTGACTCAAACTTAAATAAAGCTGGAACTCCCAACCTGACTGCAGGATCGAACATTAAAGTTTCTGGGTAATTCAGTTTGCATTAACTTTCAGTTCAGTTTACTCAAAACATATATTAATCATCTGCTTCCGAAGCAGCGGCCTAATGGGAACGTGATCCAAGCATAGAATTTTACTAACGAAGTATGAACTAAAACAGCAACCATGGGCTCATACTAAATCAGAAATAATGCTTCTATTGCATTTTAATTAATTTGTTTATAGTAACCTGAATTTACCCTGGGAATCTCAAATAACAGTTGTCAATGGAACCCTGGCAACTGGTCAAAGACCAACGATATCTTCCCAGGCATTTTTCATGATGCCATGCCTTCCTACAAGCTTGCGTATACTAACGGGTATCGAAAAACAACAAAAACTTTATCATAACAGTAGCTAGAGTCGTTTAACAATAGCTTTACGACTGACAAGTTTAACGTAATGTCAAATCTTATACCCCATTCCAAAACCTCGGCAATAAATGTTTAATGGCCCGAAAAAAATGGTCGTCTTTTATAATTTTGTAAATATGACGGGACCTATTTGACAATGCTTGCATTTGTATAGATACGAGACAATACATAACTGATACAGTTATAATCTATGTCTTTTGTATGTCAGATTAACGTGATTATCGTAAAATATGTTCGTACTAATGACTCAGATTGGTATTTGAGAGGAATACAGAGACGGGAGACGTAGACGTATCAGAAGTAAATCTGTGATTTCAGTACTTGGTATCTATACAGATCAAATCAAACGCTGATGTACACTAGGTGGTACAATGCAAATTTCGTGCATCAAGCTATGAATAGTAGTACAAATCATTTTTGAAAGTAAATTCAAGATAAACATAGATAATGACTTTAAAGCCATCTTTTGTGAAGGCAAACATCGGTCCAATATATAAAATCTGCCATATTTAGACACAAAATACTGTAACATTGAGCTGGCTGGGCCCCCATTCCGTTTATATCCCGAAGTTCAGTAAGGACTATTAAATTGAGAAATGCAATAAAATTGGGCATTATTCTTGCAGCGGGATCATTGCAGGCTGTTCAAAAAGTGCAAAATTGATGATTTTGGCATGCTATTTTTCATGGATGGTGTAACACTTTCGTTTTGATAACTTTCTTTATTCTTGTATGAGAATCCTGATCTTGCCATTAATTAAAAGCACAAAACATGCACGCAATTTATAAAATGGCCACCTTGATTCTGCTCATAAGGGAAGTGCAATATTGCAACTCGCGACATGTAAGACTGTCCGTGCCCAAAATTTTCGAATCTAAGTGTACCCTGCTACCTAGAATATACTCCTGCATCTACATGAGCGCATGTAAGACAAGGGAAGTAACACAGTCTAAGGGCATAATTTTTGACTGTCTCTTGTCTGTAGGAATAAGGTCAGTAATTTGGTCGAAAATGTGCTTCCGTGGTGTAGTCGAAAGAAATCCATAGTAAATATATCCTAATTTCCCATTTCTAGCGAAAATTCGTGTACAACGAGTGCTTTATTTACACTTTTGCACTGCTAGAATACATTCTGCATGACATGAGACGGTTTTCATGTTTATACACCCGACATGGCAAGAAAGTAGGGGTTTATTGTGCGGACAAGAGCAAATATGCGCCATTTTTAGGGTAGCAGACCACAACTGACTGGCATTTCACTACGAACTATTCAACCCCTATTTTCTTTTCACTTTTGTCGTTAATTTATGATAGACTTTTCATGAAAAATAGGTGTATGAAAAAGTGATGTTCTATAAAGATACGTAAAGACGACCTGAAGTTGTCATTTTTTATATGAGACAAATTACTAACCTTCAACCTGTAAGAACAGTCTATAAATTTCATGATTCTTTTTTACTTTATTGTCAAACTATGGGCCTTTCGTTAGAAGATATATAATATAATTTGTTGAAATGTTTCGTTACAAGAAATCTTTTGCATTCATTGTTTGAAAATGTGAAAATATTTGCCGTCGTAGATTTCCATTCTTATTCATGAGGATGCTGGCGCGTGGATTTCAGAACGAGGCTTAGCGTGGGTTTTGTAAAAAAGGAAAAAGATTAAGATGGTAAGACGGTAACGGTTTTGGGGTAACTTTCAACAAGGACGCGACGTTTTTTCAGCCTTTCAACGGCATGCAATGCACCGCAATAGCAGTTATAGCTTTATTAGCCTTTTTTCTAATCCAATCTTCAAAATATTAGCCGACAGCTCTCCGGCGACATGATGCTCTGCATCAAAATTTTACTTGTTTCCTCTGTACTAGCACTGAAATTGGATCTCTTATAGGACAAGGTCAAGTGCCAGTAAACTTTAAATAAAACCCCCGTTTTAATGTTTAAAGACACACTTTCATTTTGTTCGGCTAGGAAGACCGGGCAATTGCCATTAATGCGGAACAATATAATTAAATGCTAATTTCCAATTGTTCTAGCATCAAAATATTGACTGTCAAATTTTCATATTATAACGTCAAATGCTAATTGTTTTGTGCTTATTTAGACAAAGAGTGGATGAATGCATCTTCTGAATAGTCATTGGCTCTTGTTATGTAACTTTAACTCTTTTAAAAGCGTTTTTCTATACATATATGAACAAACAGTTTCAGTCCAATGGTCACATAACAAATAGAAAATGATACTATTTCAAATATGAAAATTGAAAGTTCAAATGAAAGTTACAGTCGTCAGTTTAAAACGTACTGATCATTATATCAAGAATGCAAGGATTTACATCTTTGGTTATATAAATCTATTCAAACATATGTCGACATAGTTTGCAATCATGATAACCTTTTTTTAATACACCCTGAAGAAATAATGCTGAAACGATTGGTGGTTAAAACAAAACAGCACACACACACGCACGCACAAACACACGTAAATATGACAAACCTAGCATTGTCCTTGGAAAAGAGTTAATTCTATATTTTCGAAAAGATGAAATATTAACTAAAAATACTTTTGAAATACAGTAAACTCGCAGGCTTTTCCCCCTACATTAAACAGTTATTCACAGTTTCAGTACATTTTCAAAAAGCCTGACCCGACCATCGCTAAGTAGCCAAATCAGAGACTGACAAAGCTAAAATAATTTAAACTTACTGTAATGGGACTTATGAAAGCGACCAACCGTCCGTTAAGTTAAAGCAGCAAGAGCTTTGTTCGACTGAATCATCTATCTGATGACTGATGACAATACTTAAATCTTTGTTTATTCATATTTTATTGTTAATACACTCAGACTATTTAATTTAAATTTCTGCATTGACTTACTTGTGAACTAAAGCTGTAAAAACAAAATTTATATGACAATAATTTCATATATATATTTATATTTATCGCATAGTGCGGCAGTTTTCCTTTGATCTTTGCAGTATGTTAAACATGGTAACACACATTAATACTACAAAATCTGTGCTGATATTTTACAAAACTGTTACGATATATATCAACACAGAAATCTCTATAGAGTTTCATTAGAAAAAAAACTGTTGTGATATATATCAGCACAGTAAAACTGTTCCGATATATATCGCAACACTTTTTCTCTATCGAGGTCCTATCGAGGGAGTATATTTTTTTCCTTTCAAAGAAAAGATGATTTTAACTCCAATTTACAGTTCACAGAGAAAGAATTATCACAAACACCTACATTTATAAAGTAAAAGAATCGCGAACGACAAGAAAAATAAAGTAAAAGAATAAATAAACTAGAATATTTCAAAAACTCGATAGTTATCGCCAAATTCAGAAATACATGAAATTCTGAGTTTTCTCAAATGTTTATTTTTCTTTGATTTTTATTTTTTTTACAAACAAAACAACAAGTTTTACAATATGTTTGGCCAATGAAATGCAAAGATTTAAAACCAATGCAGAAATCTGTTGGATACTTTTATCTGGGGAACACATTTTCTAAAACAGAAGTTTTAGTGTTTCAGTCAGCAAGGTGCAGAAAGGGAATCAAAATAGTAAAAATAATAATAAACAAATTTAAATGAAAATAATATATAAATTCTAATGATAAAACTATGCGATAAAATAGTTATAATATGTAATGCTCGTGTGTTACGAGGATATATCAGAGCTAGGGGTACATCTCGGTATTTTTCTCTGCACATATCTGTCTCGGCCTACCGGCCTCGGCGATATGTGCAGAGAAAAATACCCTCGATGTACCCCTAGCTCTGATATATCCTCGTAACACACTCTCACACATACTATAACTATTACATATTAAGATTTAATTTGTCCCAATTAAAGATATTTACATTGAATTTTCCCAGGAAAAAGGATGTTATTGGATTTGTGCGTATGTAAATATGACCATGATAACTGGCATTTAAAGTTTCTAAAAAAATAAAGTAAAATTTTCGTTATGGTTTGTTACTGTACTTTTTAATTACAACATTTTAAATAAACATGTTTATTTGAATATTGTTTTCTCCCATATATTTTGATACATTAATAACCTGAAAGATTAAAGACATAAATTAGAATATTTCATAAACAACAAAGGCAAAACGCAAACTAAATGAATTAAACTCGGGCACATTATGATAGCATTTGGTCACGGTACTATGATTAATATTGCTAGTACATGTTTAGAGTGGATTATTGAAAAAATAATGGTAATTTAACATTTCAAATTATGCTTAAAAAAGATAAAGTTGTACATAAATCCCAACAACAAAAACAACACAGAAACACACTTTTTTTTGTTTTATTATGTCCGTCCGTCTGTCGTCTGGCTCTTTAAACTCTTTGTTTAAATGACATCTCTGGAACAATTAGGTGGAAATTGATGAAACTCGATATAGATAGTTTTCTAAAGTTATTCGTAGGAATCCATTCCATACTATAGTAACTAATTTAAACCATTTGCCAGATTTCAAACTAATTTCATAGAAATGTTCCTGGGTGTCCCTCTACCAACACTGATTAAACATGCTGGGATTTGTTTGTGTTTTACAAGCAGCATATACATATCATTCACTTTTAAGCCCCAGTCATTACATTTTCACTAAAGTTAAACTACTCGTGAAACTAATGAATCTGTTGTTCCCTCTGTTAAATGTATTGTGGCTTTAGAATGACACAAATACCCTCCATATACTGGCACAGTATATAAACGAACTGAACCCCAACCGAACCTTGCGAGCAGATTTCAGGATCCGATTAGTTGAAAATAGGTGGGACTATCTAAATGCTAATGAACAACTTGTTGCAATGATGCTGAGGCGGTATGTAAACGATTGCATCATATCAAGAAATACTTTATCTTTCCGGATAGATACATTCTTTACCAGCTTTGAATTGCCATCTATTTCAGATAACATGGATTTGGACAAGTCATTTGAACTTGAGGGGCATGATAGTAGCTGAATTCTTCCATTTTGCATGAAAATAAACAAAAAAATGCTTTCAATCACAAATTTCTTCTCCCAAGAACGTCCAGAATCTTTGAAAATACTCCCACGACATGGTACAGATAGATCGCGTAAACTCGCAAGTGAGGTTCAGAATCACCGGCAAGAAACGTACAGTAGGCATATTTTACACCCTGGCTTTAAATCTTGTTTTTATGTTCAAAACTGTTTATTCATATAACAAATAACCATAATACCTTTTGTTATTAATTAATTGCAGCGGTACAAACTCAAAACTCCGTGTTCAACTAATCTAAACTTGATAAAACCCAATTTTCTTTCGTGTGTAGTGCTGATCTCGTTCTAGCCTGCGGCGAGTTTCATGAATTTTATTGTCTTAATGCTAAAAACGATAATGTTGCGTATCATAGGTCAACAATAAAGTTTGTTGGCTACAATATACATACAGATTGACTTACTTATCATTCAACAGTATCCACATGAACACGAATTTTTTAACTCAACTGCGTCGACGCAAAATGGTTGACACTGAAATCCGCTCGCAAGATCCGGTTAGGGTTCAGTTCGTTTATATACTGTGTACTGGGGCTCAGGTGTTTAAAGAATATGAATTGCCTTGAAAATGTGTAATGATTAATGCTTACCTATGCCGGCTGGAGATGGTAAATATATATTTTCATTCCAGGCACTGACATCAGCTTCACCTATAATATATAAAAAAAGTATCCATATAATCAAAAACATGATTTCACCGCGACACACACCATGCGTGGGCCAGGCTCCAATTTCACGAAAAAAATGAGTAATTACTTAGTTAAGTCTGTTATTTTAAAATGTTGCTATTGTTTAATGTCGATTTGTTTTATAACTATGTATTTATAGCTAAATTATACTATGTTAAGTAGTATTTATCTGCAGTACTTATTTCAGTCACGCACATATGATATTTCTATTTAAGCACGATATAACGAACTTAAGAATTTGCTTAAGAATATTTCTTATTTAAATACTTCGTTTTCTGTAAAATTGAGAACTGTTTGCTTTTATTTATGAAATAATCATATACAATTTTGATATTGACGAAAAAGTCAACATGGAAGACACATAAAGGGCAAAAACAAACATTTAAAATAACAGACTAAGCAATTACTTTAGATTTTTTTGTGAAATTGGGACCAGGTTCCAAACTTATTTACCATGAAATTCCTTGTGCTCAGTAGCCATGTATTAACAACTGTTGCTCAGATGACTTTTAGGGCAGTCAGCCAAACAGACAGACAGGCTAACTAATAACAAACGAAACGAAACAAAACAAAACAGATGAAATATGTTTTTTTTTGTAATATGATTAAATAATAATCATTGCTCATGTTTATAGTATACATAGATGCATTTGTTTGTGTGTACAAGGGTAGGGCGGTCATACTCGTGCAGTACATACATTGTTGCAATATCTTACAATATATACCATGTTGCATACATGTTTTTAATGTTGTCACGGAAATATTAACAACGTTTTATATTAGAACTGTGTTAAAATTTAATTACACTATTCATTCCAAAACGTCCTGGTGCTTTTCTTAACTTCAGGCAAATAATTCAGGTGTAATATATTCGTGACGACAAGTAAAAATAATATATGTTGTAAAACGTATTGAATATATGTCAAACTATTTCCATATGTATTGAGTATATCTTATTTCAAAGATCAATAAGATATAATTAAACTTCAAGATTTACATATTCAACAATAGAGATAGTGTCAACAATTCATACAGTTACAAGCTCTGACACGACACAAAAATGTGAAAAATGTTTTTAAATGATAACGTTGGTTGTTTCAACAACTAAGACAAGTATGATATTTTAGTCAGTGGATGCATTACTTTTTTGCATCACTAACCAAAAGCGAATTTATTTACAAAAGAAATATCATGATAAAAGTGAGGTAAATGATATACATCTGTTGATTTGAAGTGTCACATTGAGTAATTTCGTGTAGTTACTGTGACTATCCCTACAACTGAACAGACTTTAAGATATAGTATACGTCCAAGAAAAATCACTACAACCGGACAGATTAATTTTTAACTCCTTAAGCGGAAAGATGTAAGGACATACTGAATTGGATCTATGTTTAGTTTCCCATTCATTTTTTCGAAACCTACCGACCGGACAGGAAAAAGAACAAAAAAAGTTTTTGTATCTACGACATCTTTCTTGAAAGAATCGAAAGCATTTAATAAGAAAATGTATACTACAAAGTACCAACTTGCCAATCTACAAACATTAAAAAATGTAAATGCTTAAATTCATTTCAGCATTTCAACATGGTCTTTCTCTGATATTTTCCAAATTTAGTTCTTTGAAATGTCTGTGTTTAACAATATTTCAGTTACTTTATAACACAGTCAAAAAAATATATGATACCCATATCAAGATTGTGTATAATATGCAGTAGAATTATTGCGTATAGGGAACGTAACTAACTATACTGAACGCCATTTATTACTTTGCCAACAACTTCATGTAAATTCAGTGAAATTAAGAATATATTTAGATTAACATGTTGTTAATAATCTTACTTATTTTACTAACCCAATCCACAAAAAGTAAAAAAAAAATACCAGTAATGATTGTGTATTTTTTAAATAAATATATACCATTCCTAAAAATACAGCGGTGTAATTTTTTTTCACTATAAAGATACGAACATACAAATATATAATGATCTTTTTCGACTCGATAGGGTACGAGATGGACATTATTTAGTTTCTCTTGTCAGTTTCTTCCTACATAACGTAAATCACTAGTTTGTAAAATCTGGACATTTTTTGAGTATTTTTGAGTATTTTTGTAAAACAGTTTTGTAAAAATGGGTAATTACAAGAAAACTATCATCTTTGGTAACTACACAATTATTTAACAACTTGATCATTTGATTCCCCACACTGAAATGGCTGGTTATCTGTTTTGTTCAGTATATATGTCTTGTTGAAGTGTCGATGATTGGTTAGATATTTTATTCGCTTTAGTTTGTTGTACAAATATGTAACTTTGTGTTGATATAAATTCATACTCATTCAATTCTCATATGTTTCCGCAACATAAAGTCTGTCAGCATAAGTTTCAAAACATTCTTAAGAAATATAGCATTAATTTCAAGATCCAAATATTTTTGTTGTTGTCGAACGATCTGGAGGCCAGTGCCTTTAATGTCTGTTTTTGGTATATTTTTAATTATTCGTTTAAAAATTGCGTTATCTTTTATTTATTTTAGTCCCAAGACTGCACACAGTAACATTAAACATAAAATAATTTAATTGTGTCAAATGTTTAATCACCCTTTAAATTTTATTGTATATTACAATATTGCCTAGGGATAAGCAATATTACTGTCGCAAACGAGTTCACTTTCATAGGGGGTAGGTGGTCTACGAATGTACACATCGCAAACTATATATCAAAATGTTTGTGACAGTCTTAAGTTTCCAAAACCAGTTGATGCCAGAATCCAAGTGGTGGGTAAAGTGCTCAAATTCAAGATGGCCGCCAAAATTAAAAATCATACAAACTGACTTGACAATATATTTCAATTTTATAGGCATGGCCCTAATTCTATACAAGTTTCTGTTGCAGAATAGATTAAAACATAGTATATTTTTTCTTCAAGTAAATTGAAATGTACTTTTACAAAATATGGAGGATATTGCATGCAAAATTATAAGAAAAATTTCCTGTTTTAGATACATTCCTTTGATAATTCTATCACTTTTAATTGCTTGATTATATTTTACAAGGTTTGTACTTTATTATGTTAAAAAATTTCATAAACTATATCATCAGTATTTTACATGACAGCTTTTAATTAATTTATTATTGATTAATCCAACAAACAAGGGCTAAGTAAACAGCTAAGTGGGTGGGGTAAATCGGCGTACACTTACATAAGATAGTGTAATACTTTTAAATGCATGTTAAGTAAAGGTGTAGTTTTTTAATGTCCAAACTGTTTCTTTTGGACAGAACAAACACGTGAAAAAGAATTATTACATGATTAAAATTTTCACATTATGACAAGGTCCGATGTTTAAGTAATCATATGTTTCTTAACTCTTTCTATAAATTAATTAAAACAGACTGAAATGTTAATTCGAAAATTACAAACCACATTTTATAGAAAATTTTGTAGTAATTACATAGAATGCTGATTTGAGTACTCGGGTCATTTTCTTGTAAAAAGAGAATGTAAAAATTATTCAAATACAGCATACGTAATAATGTCTTGGACATTTTAAGTTTACTTGTAAGCTTGTGAGATATTGTAACATCAATGAAAGATGGAATACTGCTCTGCAATGACATCTTTTTTAAAATATAAATAAATAACCTTTCGAATGTTAATTCTAAATTACAAAACAACATACATTGAACAAACGTTAACTGATACAAACTGGCATAATATGATTTAAGTAATCTAAGTCACTAGCAAACACGATGTGTATTTTCATATGTCTTATCTCCTGTACACCGGAAAAACCAAAATTTTAATTTAATTTATTTGTTATTTAAGGAAACATGTTTCTACATATTATACTGCTATAATTACCTCATACTACAAACGTATAAGGTAATTATAGCAGTACAAAATGTAGAAAATCCTTAGCTTGAAAAAGGCCATTGAGAACATATGTAGGAAGCTATCTGGAAACATTTTAATTGGGTATCTTTGTATACGTCAAATACACACAATCATGCATAATATGTTTGCAATTTAAAGTATACTTGTAAAACATAAATTGTTTCTGTAGAAATAAAATACAAGTATTGCTCTGCAGTAACTTATATCTATATTAAGAAGTTTCAACATGTCCAGAACACCGCAGCTCGCGTCATCACTAAGACGCCCCGTCACAATCATATAACACCGATTCCGAAGGAGATCCATTCGTAGCCAGTGAAATACAGGGTGCAGTACAAGGTTCTGACCCACACTTTTAAGGTTTAACACCATCAGTCCCGTGATATGATAGAAGTGTATAAACCGATCAGAAACCTAAACTCACAAGACACGCTGTCACTGGCTATGCCAAAAACTAAAACCATGATGTATGACAATCGCACCTTTTTATTCGTTGCCCCAAAGCTTTGGAACTCCAGTCCAGTCACGATCAGGGAAGCTCACATGCTAGCTGCTTTCAAAAGCTTGCTAAACATCTACCTCTTTGTAAAACATTTCGTTAACTTACAATCTGACAATATTTTTTGAGTCATCTGAATTACTGTCACACTCGATGCAGGCTAAAATTTTAAGCATATTTTTACACAATGTCATGTCTTTGTATCTTCTGCACTCCCAGCGCAAATGCTACATCAATCCTCATTTCCTATGATTGAAAAGTTTATTTGATAAAATATATGGAAATTTCATAACATACTGCCTGAAAACATATAAATTGGGCGATGCTGAAAATCTTTTAATGGAGATTTGTACAAAATGCATGCCAATAACACACATAGGTGATATTGTATTAGTCATTTTAAGATTTCTTGTGAGACGTTGTTACTTCTGTTAAAATAACAAACATTTCTGCATATTCAAATATATCAAAAATGAGAAAAGTTGATTCTTTCAAAGAAGTAACATACACCTGAATGAATGTGAACTGTAACAATCAGGCATAATATCAGTTCAATCATCAGTACGAATACCATGGTCTATGCTCCTGTACTGCCATCGCAAAAGCTCTCTGGAGCAGCTACTGGCTGTATCATCAATTCATGTTTTAAGTATTTATTCTCCCCATTGTAATCATAATCGAAGTCTCAGAGTCATGATTTGAAAACACTTGATAGTAGACAATACCAAACACCAAATGGCTTTATGGTTTTGGACAAGAATACTTTTCCCATGTCAATGAAAAAACAAGGGACCTCCTGGAAGTGCATATATTGACCCCAGGGTAATGATTTGAACAATCTTGGTAGAGAACCACAAGAGCATGCCACATACTAAATATCTTTGCTCTAGTCCGTATGGTTTAAGACAATATTTTTTTAAGGTTTTTCTCTATAGAAGTCTGTTTATACCATGTGCTCCCAGGGCGGGGCCAGTTTCAACCCCAAGTGTATAATTTGAACAATCGTGGTAAAGGACTGCTACACGATGCAACATAACTAATATCAAAGCCCTAGGCCATGTGATTTTGTATCAAAAGATTTTCAAAGTTTTCTCTAAACAAGTCTGTAACCATGTGACACCCAGGGTGGGGCCATATTTGTCCCTAGAAGATAATTTGAACAATATTGTTAGAAGACCACTAGATGATGCTTCATACAAAATATCAAAGCCTTATACCCTGTGGTTTTCTACATAAAGATTTACATAGTTTTCTCTATAGAAGTCTGTATGAACCATGTGACCCCCCCCCGGGGACATATTTGACCCTAGTGATATAATTGAACAATCTTGGTAAAGGACTACTACACGATGCTACATAACTAATATCAAAGCTCTCGGCCATGTGGTTTTGTACCAAAATTTTTTCAACGTTTTCTCTAAACAAGTCTATCTAAACCACGAGACAGCCAGGGTAGGGCCATATTTGACACTAGGAGATAATTTGGACAATATTGTTGGAAGACAACTATATGATACTTCGTACAAAGTATCAAAGCCTAAGGCCCTGTGGTATTGTACATAAAGAGATTTACATAGTTTTCTCCATATAAGTAACACCAACATACCAAATATCAAAGCCATATACCCTGTGGTTTTGGAAAGTACGATTTTCAAAGTTTTTCCTCTTTATAAGTCTATATAAACAATGTGACCCCAAGGGAAGGGCCATATTTGATCCTATGGATATCATTTGAACAACCTTTGTAGAGAACTACTATAAAATGATACATACCAAATATCAAAGCTCTAGGTCATGTGATTTTGTACCAAAAGATTTTCCCTAAACAATAAAGTTTATATTAACCATGTGACACCAAGGACGGGGCCATATTTCACCCCTTGAGATGATTTGAACAATATTGTTAGAAGACCACTAGATGTTGCTTCGTACAAAATATGAAAGCCCAATGCCCTGTGGATTTGTACACGAAGATTTACCTAGTTTTTTTTCTATATAAGTCTATATAAACCATGTGATCCCAAGGGTGGGGTCATATTTGATCCCATGGATATAATTGGAACAATCTTGGTAGAGAACCACTGGATCACGCTACAAATTAAATATCAAAGCCTAGGGCCCTTTGGTTTTGGACAAGAAGATTTTAAAGGTTTTCCCATATACGTCTTTATTAACCAAACTGGCCACAGGACAGGGCCATATTTGACCCTAGGGGGATAATTTGAACAATCTTGGTAGAAGACCACTAGATAATGCTACATACTAGATATCAAAGCCCTAAGACCTGTGGTTTTGAACGAGAAGATTTTTAAAGCTTTTCCTTTCGGTTGACAACGAGACTTCTGTATGGAATTCAATTCGTTAAACAATTTTAAAGAATACTATCCAAGGAACATCTCTATGAAGTTTCATCAAAATTGGCACGGCAGATTAGGAGGAGGTGTTGTTTATATGAAAGTGTGGACGGACAGACGCAGGCCAGTGAGCGATCACAATAGCTCAACCTGAGCACTATGTACTCAGATAAGCTAATATGGTAACATGCTACTGTTAATAATTAACTATGCATTAGATATGTACCGGGTATATAAGTATTTATATTTACAACCTATATCTGGTATGTATGTATACACCTATTAGTATATGTTGTTTCATTTTTTTATATAAATGTCAAAAAATATCACAATTTACTCTGTAAATCACAACGCATTTGGATAATCAACTTATGTACGACTGGTATAACGTAAAGAAATCAACAAGCTGAAGCATATTTTTCAAGGTTGTTGCCAGTATATAATATAGTCAGTTCAAAAACATTGTGGCAGCCATCTTAGCGGCCATTTTTTAAAATAGTTTTACATTTTCGTCTAGATATATATTTCGTACTTAACATTGTTTTGATAATGATAATATATAGTACACGGTGTATACCCATATCGGATCCCTCTCTGTGCAAAATGAGAAAACGGATCCCTCTCTGTTCGCGCACAGGACACTCTCTGTGCTAAACAATGCACTCCAACGTCAGGCAGCTCGGAAAATCAAATTTTTCGTCCTAAACACATTTTTGTGCATAAAAACATATGGCCCACGGAATGACATAGCTATATACCATTGCTTTTTTATCGTTACATTTGTTTTATCAGTTCACACAAGTCCAAACGAAGATGTAATGTAGACGGAGGGTACTGGCTTTGATGAACATCGTGCGATGTTTATGAAACATAAATACGACTTTTCTTAAATATAGCAAATATCTGGTGCCTTAGATGTGAAGTCGTTGATCCCATCTTACTTGTAAACACACTTTATTTGGATATTTTCATCATGTTTCCTTAAAAACGCACTACTTTCATTTAGTTGATGCACGGGATCCCTCTCAGTCGGTGCAATTTTGCCCCACAGGATCCCTCTTGACTCTCTGCACCTAGCACGGGAACCCTCTTCGACAAAATTTCTATTGGCACTGGCACCCTCAACTTCAGTGTTAGAATTTTGAGATGGTATTCTTTTAAATTGAAAATAAATCAGCAATTTCACATAACATTCATATTTAAATTTTATTATCAAATTTACTGATACCTACGGAAGAGCATTAGTGCAAGGTGTTACTAAGTTGAAATTTCGAGTTACTGTGTTGAGATTTCGAGTTACTTAGTCGAAATTTCGAGTTACGATGTTGAGATTTCGAGTAACTAACTACAATTGTTTACGTTGATGTATAGGTCCCGGCTAAGATTAGTACCTGGTGTAGTCATTGAGTAGCCCTACAGGGTCATATGGCAGCGTTTGCTTATAGAAGATATCTCCATTTAAACAATATTTCTTTATTTATTGATTTTGTTAGGTGTAACGTCGCACCGACTTCTCAGCTTTTATGTTGGAGGAAGACCTCAGGTGCCTAAACCATGCTTAAGTCTGGAAGGTTTCCGACCTAGTTTGAGCCCTTATGTCAATGAAATATAGACATACCTAAAATGAAATATTGGGTACCTTGACAGACTTTGATTTTGAGGAGAGGTCATAGAAGGTGACCGGGAAGTATTCAAACTTAGAATATTTCACTATTTTGACCATGTCTGGAAGGTTTTCGACCTAGTTCGAGCCCCTAATGAATATATTATACATGTAATGGGGCCTCCGTGGCTGAGTGGTTAAAGTCACCGACTTTAAATCACTTGTCCCTCATCGATGTGAGTTCGAGCCTCACTAGGGGCGTTGAATTCTTCATGTGAGGAAGCCATCCAGCTGGCTTACGGAAGGTTGGTGGTTCTACCCAGGTGCCCGCTCGTGATGAAATAATACACGGAGGGGCACCTGGGGTCTTCCTCCACCATTAAAGCTGGAAAGTGTATTTTGATGATTCCACTTAGAAGAGTCAAAAGTCGTCCATTACATTTTTGGCCTTTAACTGACAGACGGACGTTCAAATTTTGCTGATAAAAGGGCAAGATAGTAATTCGAAATTCGAGTTACTTACTCGAAATTTCTAGTTAATAAAATAAACGCACCTGGCACTAATGCTCTACCGTAGATATCTTAGTGTTTTAACGAGAATTTATATAATTTGGTTTGATACAAAGAGGGGCCATTCATGCATAGCTAGTTTGAAAGGGTTCAGAGACAAGTCTGTACTTATCATAACAAACCCCCGTCTGCCCGGGCACACAAGTCTGTACCGAAAACATCGGTACATTCATTGACGCCTGACTATCATATCGGATGCGTGGCATTAACTTTTTTTTTTTTATTTAGATCAGTATTGTCAATCTTATTCAGACTATTGAAAAAATATTGTGCAGTTACATTACATTGTATGCGTATGTAATAAAAAGGTTATCATCTTTGCATCGGTAAATAAGCACTCGTTCTTTAGCGCGGAAGAATATTGCGCTCCTAAAGTCGTACATGTACAATCTATTTCCGCTGCAAAACTTGTGCATAGCTAATAACCTATAATTATTGTTTTGCTTTTAAATACGAACGCCATTTCATAACTCACTGATTCATTGAAGTTAAATTGAGAGGGCACCTATGCCGATAGTAAAATAACTGTGTCCGAGAGGGTTCAAGTGCCGTATGCAGAGAGTCAAGAGGGATCCTGTGAGGCAAAATTGAGCCGACTGAGAGGGATCCCGTGCATTTACGAAATCAAAAGTAGAGCATTTTAAAGAAAATATGATGAAAATATCCACATATTGTGTAATTACAAATAGGATAGGATCAACAGCTTCACATCTAAGGTACTAGATATTTGCTATATTCAAGGAAAGTCGTATATAAGTTTCATAAACTGTTGTTTCAAGCTGGGTAATAAAAATATGTTACCCAACTTACTGTAAGTGATAGGTATTTTTATGCTTTTATGGTTTTTACTTTGTAATATATATCTCACTTACATCTGTCTTTATATCGTCTTTTTTCTTTCTCTCAGGGATTTAGTTTTTATGATTTTTACACTTACTTCATTAATCTTATGACAGCAGTATGAAGAATCTAAAACGGTGACTTTCTTTTTTTCGGAATCGATAGCGATTGAAGATTGAAATTATGTACGTTTGTTCAAAATTATCACGAAAAAAAACTATCGGGCAGTTAAAGGCGTCTTTACGCAAAATTTTGGGTGAAACTCGACGTCAGTTTTACGTATTTTGCATTCATAAATCGTTTGCCTCGGATAAACTTGACAAATTATGTATCATTGGAGAGATAATTTTAATACAAACTTGAAAATAAAGATTTTTGCCGTATTTTTGTAGTATACAGAAACGCTATTAGAAAACCTGTCAAGTACGTCATTTTTTTGTGCTCTGCTGAAAAAAAAAAGAAGTTTGTGGTCATGTATAACAGGCAACTAACAAAATACCAGTCTGTCGGAAATATCGTCAACTTTAATTTGTGAAAATTTCATAATAGTCCATTGAAAATCGGTAGGTGGCGCATATTTGAAATAACAGACTTAGCTAAGCAGTTACTTATTTTTTGTACATAGGAAAGTAAATTTATGTGTAAGATGTATAATATGTAACGCTTTCTAAATATTTTAGGTAACATATGCATATTCTTAAATATTACTTTTATCTGACAATTGATAAAATATTATATATATATTCGACTTGTTCCGCTTTTCACTTTAATATTAAACAAAACTTCATTCAAGTTCATCTAGTATCATTAAGTAAACCTCCCGCCTGTAAATGCATCACTTAATGACCAAAGCTATCAATTATCGATTTTCCCCGTGTTACTACAGCAACAACAATTAGTACGGAAATCGACGAATGCGTCCGGTAGCGCTGACATTGGATTATTGGTTTTATTGACTTTTATGATAGGTAAAGCTGTCCCGATTTATCGATTAAGATATGTTACTAAAAGTTTGTAATGATTAGAAAGAAACAAAACATGACAGAAATAACATATTATAGAGATGGTACTTTAAATTTTAAATTACGAAATCTTTATTTTCAAAAATAAAACCCCTAACATTTAAGACCGAATATAACACTGAACTCTTGATTTGGTCATTTTGCAGCATGCTGTTTAAACTTTTCTGAAACTTTTTATTTAATTTCCATGAAGTATCTCTGGCAAATAGTCCTACCCATCAAACCATTAGTTTAAACACATTTATTGCATGAATTCCACAAATAACAATGATACAAAAAACATTTTGCATGCAACGAATATTGACGAAAGTACATTGTACTTATAAAGTCAGTCTTCAATTATAAAATATAAATCAAAAACATGGCTTGAATTTACAAAAATAAAATTATATTTCTTGTGCAAAACACTCAATTATAGAAGAAAATATATGATAGGAGATGTTTCTGAAAATCGTAAACACTTAACATATGGGGCTGTTTTATGCCTATAATTTCCAAGAACAAAAAAAAAATTATTAGCAGGCTGTTCGTACATATTTCAGAAGTCACAATAAGTTAAGTTCTAGTAAGAGAAGTAAAGAATTTCAAATAGTGACATAAGAAAATAATATGTAGAGAAGGAAAGATTAAATTAATAAATGAAAATAATCCACCTGCAGATGAACTAGTTAAAACGTAGAGGGGTGTCAGATGTGATCAAGATATAACAGCACGTGTCACAATGGAAGCCAATGTTAGTTATTAGTGAACCTTCCATTGTCAAGAGTATACTTTCGGACAGCTTTAAATATTTCTATGTTATCGTCATCAGATAATGAGTCGTCACTAAAGAGCAGGGTAGTTTCACAAATATTTCTAGTGACAGGGACAAGACTGGCCAGACTTGAGGTACGACAGTTGTCATAAACTCTACATGCAAATAAGAAGTGGTGACTGTTTTCTACTTCACCGCATTGACAGAGAGGGGATTCAACAATATTACGTAGAAACAAGTGATAGTTCAAGCTACTGCACTTCATCCGAAGTCTTGCGTGAAGGACCTGGGCTCTTCTATTGCCAGTGTAATAGAATTTTGGAGTTTTATTAACGTCACTCTTCATGATGTTCTTGAAGCTAGTCAATGTTGGCGCGTTTCGGGTTTCAGTGGACAAATTGTTCCAATCACGTATGGTAGCAGGTAAGATTGAGCTGAAGTACTGTGAAGTGCGCGAGTATCCGGTCGTATAAAATCGGGATTACAAAGATTGTATTGAGTTGAAGCTCCTGCTGACGAAGTAATTAGCTGTTGTAGATACTCGGAGGTCAGTCCATTTTTCATTTTATAAAATAAGATCAGTCTGTGGTCTCTTCTCCTGTTTTTCAAGTGATTTCCAATGGGTTTCGCGTTGGAGATTTTCTAAGGATACCAGTCTAGTTGCTCCTGTCACAATTCGCGCACATTCATTCTGAATCTTGTCCAACTGATCCTTTTCAACGTCGGCGAACTCTAAGATAGAGCGCACAAAAGAAGTATATATTGTTTCCAGGGATTTCATGTCGAGAGGCATTTACAGTTTACGCATGATGTGCACTCATTTCCAGGCTTTTTCAGTGATGTAGTTGATATGTTCATGCCAAGAACAGTCATTAGTGAGTATAAGTCCAAGATGTTTATGATGTGTCACTTCCGGAATCACTTGGCCATACATAGTAAGAGCAGGATGAAGTAGCTGAGTTGTTTTTCTGGATATAAGCAGTGATTCCGACTTGGAAGGATTTAAGTCTACAAGCCATTGATCGGCCCATGACATGATTTTCAGAATGTCCGATTGTAGAAGCTCCGCAGCTGGGACCGGAAAGTCAACAATGATATAAAGACTAGTGTCATCTGCAAAAAGGCGAATATGACTACCAGGATCAAGGACGATATAATTTATAAATACTAAGAACAAAAGGGGGCCAATATCGATCCCTGGGGAATACCAGCAGCAATATTTGCCCAGGATGAATAAGGTACCAGGAAGAACAACACGTTGACGCAGCCCATTTTAAAAGATTTCCTGAGACACCGGCATTTTTGAGTTTTGTTTAGAGGCCCTTGTGCTACACCATTGCGAAGGCTTTGCTAATATCGAAAAAGACCACTCTAACTTCAAGTCCGTCGTCAAGGGCTTTGCAGAAAGTATCATAGAGAAAAGCAAGCTGGTTAACTGTTGAGTCCCCTGGCCTGAAACCAAACTGGTAAGGAGAAATAAAGTGCGTATCGAGTAGATGGTTGTGTGTTTAAAGACGATTCTTTCAAAAACCTTTTCAATACAACAAAGAAGCGAGATAGGGCGGTAATTATTAACGAGAGCACTTTTCTTGAAGACAGCACATACATGAGCTTCCTTCCAAGAATCTGGGACTACACATTGCTAGAGAGAACAAACCATTGAAAGACATGTAAACATAAAGGTGTGTACTCCAGAGAGTGAGTGAATGTAGAGGAGGTCCTGGGGATATTTGAGTGTTTCTTAAATATCATAATGCAAATTTAGATTATAAATTGACAATATTTAATTCATATAAAGGTACGAAAACAGTGTCGTGAATGAACATAAAGTGAAAGTATATATTTGTGTAAGGCATTTTTGAAAACAGTTTTAGTCTACTTTATCAATAAAATTGAGGACGACGTAAACACAACAAAGAAAACAAATTATCAAATTTTTAATTGATGTAAGCTCTTTAATTTAATTTCATTTCTTTTAAATGACATCAGATCAATGATCTGTTGGTAATAACTGAAACGTACTCTGAACCACCAATAATTACTGGCATGAGTTTAATCAAGATGTAATAATAATTCATCAGTTTCAGTGAAAAAAAGATTTTGTTTATTTTAAAGTATGAATTTTATTCTACTGATATAGATAAGTAGAATGACTGACACGCGAACAGACGAACGGGCAGCCGAGTTATAAAGCAAATAGATGGACGAACAGACGGACAAGTTATAAAATGACAACTTCCGACTTGGCAGATGCATCTACAAAAGCTACACTATATGCGCTTTTGCATATCTGTGAGATATTTGTCATATATGCCGTTATAATTCGCAAAATTTATAGTGTACTGTAAGACTATTACTTGAGTTGTCCTTCCGGAAGCTAAGGTTTAATGATATTCGAACTTCATCCACACTCCCGCATGGTCCGCTCTAAGTTCACTTGAAATATATTCAAGTTTACATCAAATGTGAGTTTGAGTAATACTATGAATATAGTCCTATGGTTTAGAAATTATAGTAAGATGAAATGTCCCAAGGTTTTGCCATAGCTGGATTTAGTGAAAATCCCCGAGGAACCCTAGCACGCAATTGTCTGTGCTAACCGCTGCCCCTAAGATCGACAGCCTTCGCTATGAAATTAAGCTATAATTCCTCCAGTAAGCTGTTAGACATGGTTCTCTTCCATGACTGCCAATGAAATATATTCCTAACCAGGACAAGCGACATGGCCTGACGCAATAAGCACAGTTATGGATATACAACTACTAATAAAATATCTCCTTGCTCAGGACAAGTGCCATGGTTTTGGAATGGCAACAATTGCTGTCGGTTGTATGAAAACATGTTCCACCTCCTTAGCCAGCGGCTAAATACTTTTTCCATTGGTCAAGGGTGGTAAAAAATGCAGATATATGCGATAAAGTAAACAAAGAGTACACGATCTTGCTAGGTTAGCAGCATGAACGATAGTTCAAATTTACTCTTAAAGAGTTAGGTCCATGTTTCGGAGAAAAAAGTTTGAACATCACCAAACCATAGAAAGAAAAAATTGTTTTACATGAAAATTAAACAGCATATAAAAAAGGTATATTATTCTGCAAAACCATTGTCACTTCACTCGTATATGTATTGAATTCGGGAAAGGGACTGCATGACTGCATTCTGGACAGTTCAGCGCCTTTTAAAACTAACCATTTTTAAAAAAGTTGTTACATGTCTTCGTTTTGATGCATTTACAACAATGTACCAGTGTTTAAACTCAACATAACAAGGTAAAACATCGTTTTTGACAATTGTTTACATTTATTTCTTTACAAATGACATTTTTCTTTAAGGGTGACAACTGCTTTAGAATATTTTCAGTATCCAATTATATTTTTTTTTCAAAATTATGCCCCTTTTTCGACTTAGCAGTTTTTGGTTAAATTTTTGTATGTAATCATGGCAGTGATATCTCAGTATCCACTAATTGGAATGGATTGAAACTTCACACACTTGTTCACTGTCATGATCTAACATGCACTGTGAAGGTCCCATAACTCTACTTGGCATTTTTACAAAATTATGCCCCTTTGACTTAGCAGTTTTTGGTTAAGTTTTTGTATGTAAGCTGGTATCTCAGTATCCACAAATTGGAAAGGATTGAAACTTCACACACTTGTTCACTGTCATGATATGACACGCAGTACAGAGGTTCAATACCTCTACTTTGCATTTTACAAAATTATGCCCCTTTTTCAACTTTTGTATTCATTCAATTGACAAGGCTGTTGAATAGTCGAGCGTTGCTGTCCTCCGACAGCTCTTGTTTTATCTGTGATAAAATTTGTTGTATTAAATGATACAAACCACATAGCATTTGACACCATAGTTCTAACAAGATAAAATATAATTGTTGTAGACATTATGAGTATTCTACAGTTTTAGTGACATAGTTATTCTAGGAAGGCCCATGAATGTTTACATATTTTCAATGTGGTCCTTTGGATAACATGTAGTGTCAAGGATAAAAGCTTTATCAATATATGTTTAAAATGTAAATGATTAAATACTGTACTATACTAGTTAAATTTGAAACATATTGCAGAACCATGATCACATAAACTTCAGAGAAATTCAGACCTCAGAGAAATACCTGACTTTACATGCATCTTCTCTAACCAAATTCTGCTTGACAATGTATTATTATTAATTAGGGCTGACTTTTATCTCCTTTTGCAATAATATTAAAGACTGAATGATGTACTCCCGCAAATACACATTTTACTTTGAGCTTAAATTCAATTTTGAAATAATTGAAATCAGTTTACAGGTGAATTGTCATGTATATGTAGTACAAAGTAAAGAACTTTGCTACAGTGTTCATGTAAGAAGCGCCACATTTGGTATTGTAATTGAATGTAATTAATTACAATTTGCAATGTAATTGTAATTTAATTAAATACATTGCTAATTTTCATGTGATGGTAATTGTAATTCAATTGGATATTTCGCAATGTAATTGTAATTTAATTAATTACATTTTAAAGTAATTGACCCCAGGCCTGGACAGAACAGTAAAACATGTATTGGACAAGATAAATTGTTTGTCAAGATGTTGTTCGGTTACTAGTAATTTCAGTGTTTTTTTTTGTGATATACTGTTTAACCTTAATTCAATATTAAACGTATTTAACAAACATCTCATTTTTCAAAATCGTTAAAATGGCTTTTAATGTGAAAATGTACATGTTTTCTTCTAATATGGATAGGTGGGTGTCATCCAGTCTATAGAAACACTGGTGGGGGTGGGGGTGGGGTGGGGGTGGGGGAGTTTATATTAGATACAATTATCCCGCTTTGGAAAGTGTCTGTTTCAGATTAAGCTCGCAAGTCCGCCGCAATATGTACGTCAGCAATTATGGACTAAATGATTAGATCATTGTTAGAAATCTTTAAGCAGTACTTTAAAAAAGTCTCTATATTTTAGAGACGTCATTTATACGAAATGCACTCGTTAAGTATTAATAACGATAATACATTTTGAACCTTTTATTATTTTGATAATATGTACATTTTTCATCAGAATAGTTAAAGAAGCAGTCGGGATTATACAACAATTTGCTCAATGATTATTTGCCATTTTTCTGTAACGTTGTAAATAGCATTAATTACAATGATTACTTTTAACACCTTCCTGTCAAACATCGAGCATCTTTTCTGATACTTTTGCGCCTCCCGGGTAAGTTTTTAGAGGGCAGTATAATATGAAAGAAAATTGTTTAATTCTGAACTTTCTTTCTTAATACTAACAGATGCAGAATATAAGGTCCATGTCAAAATTTTACTATCTCGTATCTTTAACATACGTGTCATGTCACCCACATCATGGTCACGTTGAACAGCATATTATGTTTGTAAAAGAAACATGTCTTTGTTTTCTGAATTTCTCTTTCTGCTCGTGAGTTATATAGTTTCGATCCAAACCAAGCACATTGGTCAGTAAACTTGATCCTAATTAGGGGGCCTCCAGGTCGAGTTAATTAAGGTCGAAGACTGCAAATCACTTGACACTTACCAATGTTGTTTACAGCCTAATTTTGGCGTTGAATTCATCATGTGAGGAAGTCAACCAGCAGGCTTACGGAAGGTCGGTGGTTCTACCCAGAATCCCGCCTGTGATAAGATAATACACAGAGGGGCACCTGGGGTCTTCCTCCACCATTAAAGCTGGAAAGTCGCCTTGTGATCTATGATTGTGCCGGTGCAACGTTTAACGCAACACAAAGAAACAAACTGATCATTAAAAAGATGGAACATGTTTTTGAAATTGAGAAACTACTTTTTTCACTTCAAAACGAATTTTAGGAAATTAACACTGTTATGCTTCTCAGCAAAGGAAACACTTCCACATCAATTACCTTTTTTACACTGTTTTTAGAAATCACTTGTAACTTCATTTGTGAATCGATCGTTTTACCAATTTCAGAAATATCTGAGTATATAGCAACAACATTTTGTAAAATAAAATACAAAGCAAATCAATATTGTGATTTTGTCAGATTTTTACAATAAGAAATACAATTATAGCTACAAATTTGAATTTACGACAGATATTTCAAAAATGTCCTACTAAGACCCCTCTGAAACATTTAGAATGATGTATAGTTTATATCTGGATCATTCGGTTTTTAAGACGCAAAATCCCTGTAACTTATTCGCTGTATCAGAAAAAAGTAGATTATTTATATCGGCCAGACGTATTTAGATTATTTGTCCTTTCTTGCTTCCATCTGATTATCATCCAATATCCCGTAATTTGATTAAAATCAGTCGAAAAGATGATTTATCTGTCGATAGAAAAAAAATCAAACTATTATATATTTATCTTGTGTTGACATTTAATATACTTCCTGCTACCTGGCCTATTTGTAACCCTTATCAAGGTAGGTATAACCACTTTTTCTGATATCATTTAATTATGGTCTAGATTTACGGAAAACGTTAACGGCCTCATTAAAATGAAATCGGAGCTGCAATTAAAGGAATTGAATTTACTTACACTTGACAATCGCCGTAGACGCAGTGATATAATTTAGCTTTTCAAAATACAGTCAACCCTTTGTTAAAGACCACCTCTGAACAGAGACCACCTGGCTTTAAAGACCACATGTTTTGTATCCCATTTTAACATTTACAGTGTATTTTAGCCTGTGAATAAGGACCACCTCCCAATAAAGACCACATTTTGGATCTCCAAAGGGTGGTCTTTATAGACAGGTTTGACTGTACTGCATTGATAGTGATAAGCTTTTCATTTTTGAACTAATCTACATATCCGAGGACACTCGATCCAAGGGCATACAAAAGCATCTGGTTTAATTCCTTCACCTACTCGGAACCAGTTGCCAGAAAACATAGTAACTTAAAAGACTGTCACTCAGTGTAAGTTTGCATTTGAGACACATTGGAAGAACAACATATTCAGCACAGAGGATGTCTACTAAACCTAGCGGAAGACTACAACTCCGAGGTTACGAGGGGGAGAACAACCCTTTTAGGGTTTAAACATTCCCCTATCTTCAAAAGGGTATCAAAAAGGTATTGAGGACAGGTTGTCAGAGGGAAAATTAAATATCCGAGATAGTAAATGTTTAACGAGTTATACGGTTTAATGGTAGAACCAATCAACCGGCTTAATACATTATGAATCTGTAGATCATATATCTTAACTACATGTCTTATCTGAAAAATTGCAACGCGAAAAAAAAAATTGAATAATTAAATAGTTTGCCATGTTATTGACAAAATCTCTTTACAACCGCTGTGGAGTCTGATTTGCTGAAATTAATGCAACCTGTTGTGGTCGAGTCCGAATGCTCGATACGGATCTGATGAATCTGAACAAAAAAAGAAAGAAATACAATAAAGAATACCACTATCATCATGATTATACAACAATCATATCAGTGTAATTAATCTCCCCGCTGATCCGTAAATAACGTGGATCACCATGCGGATCACCACAAACTACTTGTAACATCTACCGTTAGAGAAGATTTTCTTAAATATAAATTTTGTTATTTATGCAATTTGTACACAGGGTCGAACACAAATGTTTTAGCTATTATGAGTTCAATTGTAGTCTGGGGCAAAGAAGGATGCTATACCCGTTCGGCTGTTATCGAGTCATAAAATCAACTGGCATATTTGTAAGCTTTAATACTATTTAGTTTTGATGAAAGATTAAGTATAAAATATATTGACAAATTTCCCTAATGTAGCAACGGAAGTTCAATTTCGCGCAAGCGCACTTCTGGTTGGCAAAACAGTTTTCTGCAAAAACGAA
Source organism: Mercenaria mercenaria (assembly GCF_021730395.1). Lineage (NCBI taxonomy): Eukaryota > Metazoa > Mollusca > Bivalvia > Venerida > Veneridae > Mercenaria > Mercenaria mercenaria. The sequence goes on along the minus strand of NC_069362.1, from coordinate 7,498,914 downwards.
AATAACGTTAACACTTATACACTTTTTCAATCAATTTGTTAATATATTTCAGTATTATTAGAGGATATTACACGAGTGTCTTTTCATACTGAATTTATTAAATGAGTTGGATAAAACAGGAAAATGTGAGCTCTGCCGAGCATGTTTACAATTCATTCAACGTGTTTAAAAAACCGTAACATATAGATTTAGTACTGTATTACCAATAAGTCTATCCGAAGAAAGTGAGCTACTAATTCTTTTTATTTGTATTTAACAACAAACTCTACAAGAGCCCCATTATGCCATCTCACTAGCTTACAAAAGTCTATAAACATACAAAACTTGCATAAACTGGTATATGTACATGTGACATGTTACCATAGGTGTGAGAGACATATGACCTCATCATAACATAATCATAAATTCTATCAGTTGCTGACAAAAGTCTATACAAAAATGTTTACCTAATAAGATAGATGCGAGAGACCCGTGGCAGCATCACACCATTAAGAAAATAAAATATTATCATTATAATTGTCTATCTGGGACAGTTGTATGGGATTTCTAAAATCCAATACTGATATTAGTTATAGGAGTTAACCGAAAACCACAATGTGAGAAATCCCTTACTCCATCACGTTTGTGATCATAACGCAACCATACTCTTAAAGCTGATACCTTATATGATTGTACTCTCACTAGAATGCGAATATATTTTAGAAAGCCGTTCACTTATAACTAGAGAATGCTACTTGAAATGTAGCACCAAATAAGAAACTGTGATCTTTGTAAACATTAGTACTATAGCGTGCCCACATGAGCGACATCTAAAGCCTTGCATAAAAGAAAGATCTTGTCACTGGGGTGTTATCAGAAACAAAGATAGTGGGAAAGGTGATGGCTCCGTAACGAATAATATGCGTACAATGCATGTAAGGAACACATTTACTTCATAGTGACAACATAGCATGTGCACCATCTTATGCCGCCTGTATTGATAGTTTTCCAAAAGTAAGTGAAAAAAAAGCAGTCATTTCGTCATGGAACGGCTAAAAACGTGGTATGTTCTGCTCCTAATGTACATGACTGGGTGTATATGTGTTCGGGTTTTTCAGTCATATGAACGACGGTGGAAAAGAAAATAATTAAAGGCTAGTAACCACATGACTGCCAACAAAATACGTAAACAAGAGCTCAGCCAAACATACACCAAAAGAAGACTATTTATCTGCTTCTCGTGATTGGGTAAAAAAAGGTTACAAAAATGCGTTTCGGTAAAGGGGGAATACTTTGAAGGTTTGTAATAAAAGTAATTTTGATAAAACGTAGGACTTAGGAAATCCGAACCCAATGACATAACTTTTTGCTGGACACTCGTATCTATCAATTTAAAACTTATGCGTTCGTGGACATTACGTAACATGATCTGATGTGATATGAAGTTCCAACTCGTAGCAAATATCTTACATGAAGATATCATTTAAAAATAGAGCAGTTTTGATGTTATTGTTCAACTAAATATTCTCAAATTATGAATAAAGTGGCTACAGGGGAAAGAATAAGATACGTATCACAGGTTTTTGCTTATTTATTCAGTAACTATATGCCGTAAACAGAGACTGATAGTGATGTTATTTAATCGCCAAGGGAAGCATTAATTCTTCATTTTAGCTAAATATTTTTTATATCTGTGTAAAGAGAAAAGAATGACGAACACTTCAATAGGATAATAAATATTGTGTGTTCATTCTAATTAAAACAATACTTGTTCAAACTGTTTTTCCTTCTTTGTTTCTATTGGAAAATATCAACCAGATAAAAATCGATATCGTACAGCCAGATGATTTCAAGGGGGATAATTTTACCGATAAGACGGCAAATTTTACCTAATTGTTGATCATGATTTTTGTTTTTGTTTTGGTTTTTTGAGGTCCCAAAAAGGGTTATCCTTTTATTCACATTCTCGATACATAAATATTTCACAAACTCACATATACACATTAACATCTAGTGCAATTAATATTCAAGAATCTTTGAAATCAATTCAATATAATAAGATTCCAAACGATACGTTTACTATGTTACTATGTGAAAGCTAATATATCAAAATTGTGATGTTGTATGATATTTAGCATATAAAACAAAGACAACATATATAAAATATCATGCAAAAGCAAATGAGTTTGTGTCATATAGAAATAGGTTTAGATTTCAACCCTTTTACCTGTATTTCTATTGAATTAACTGCATATTAATCGTACCGGGTGTAAGTAGAAAATCAAAGTACTGAGTAAAGTGCTGATGGAAGAAGATTTATGTTAGTAAGAATCCATTCCAAAAATAGCACTAGCGCTAACTACACTTTGATAGTTAGAAATCCAGTACATATAGGATTTGATTCGGCTAACCATACCATCAGTATAATACTGCGATTTTGAGATTTGGTGATATATACAGTTATGCATTCAAAACCCCCTGTAAAGTAAAAATATGTTAAGTAAAGACACGTAGACGATAGTTATTCATAGTAAATCACTGAGCCACTGGTATATATTAAAAGTATGTTCAACTATTTTTACCAGGCATGAGTACTTGAAAGTTTGTGATTAAGCCCACGGCTGCCTCAACGGTGGTGATAGGTTTGGTCAAATTTTCCGGTCTGTATCCATAATGATGTCAGAGATGGTAAATTATTCCGCATTGAACTACATTGTACCGCGGATAGATACAAAATCGCTGTGAGACTGACTGTCTATTCCTGATTAAATTGTGCGCGGTTACACAGAGAAGGTGATTGTGATCACAATCCAAAAATGAAAAAGACAAACACTCACTCACGCTCTCACTCGTACTAAGTTGAATTTATGCCAGATAAATCTATAATTCATATATAATAAAAGTAATTTCGTTTCAGTGCTCTGTGTTCACTTTTTTTGAAGAATGATACTGATTGATAGATAAGTTGTTTTACGCAAGTCCGCCACGGGGCCATGAAGACAGACATATTTAATTCCGGTTAAGGGTACGGAGGGTACGGCATTTACTGGCTCCAATCGCAAACAAAGATAATTGATGAAACGAATACACAAATGTATTTTATTCGAAATTTGAACCCACCCTCCCTACCCTTCACAATTCAAATTTCATCATTTTATAATTGATCTCGTCAAAGTTGTAAAACATTCCATCAGAATTTAATAAATCCCCTATACAGTGGAACCCAGAATCAAACCATAATTTGAAAAAAAAACAACATACTTTTACCGCCAGTTAGAATATCTGCATCATAAAACAGAGGATTTAATATGTTTTTACTGTCAATAGCTTGGCAATGGCAAAGTTTTATATATGCGTTTAGAGTGTTTCTCCAAAATATATTGGAAATCGTCGCCTGAGTGGAACGATGCTCTATCTACCACTTTTTAAACGTGGCGAAAATCACTTCCAAAGTTTAACTCTCGTCTAGTTTCTATATTTCTGGGCGAAAACAAAAATAAATATATCTACTTATTCCTTGCGTTTAGTTCTTTCAGACTGTAAATGCTTTAAAATACATTTCGTTTTTACTTTTCTGCAATTATACATTTTTCACTTTGGAGATAGAGCAAATTTGACAAAAATAAAAAACATGATAAAGGTGTATTGCTGTATCGGGAGATAGAGCACTGTGAATTTACAAATTGGACATAGAGTAAGACAATATTTAAAAATTTATTATTATTATTTATTACAATTTGTATATTGAAAATAGGGCAAGAGCTCTTAAACAGTGATGCCAGTCACCGTACTCATTTTGAAATTAAAGGAGGATTGGTTTTGGTTTTAGTATCGTCTAACTGACACAATATTATAGGTTATATTGCAACTTTCAAGATTTTAATAGCTGAGGACGACTCTAGAAGCATTATTTTTGGCACGGGCGGATACCTGGTTGTATGACTTCCTTCGTATCAACTGGATGGCTTCCTCACATGAAAAAGCGAGGTTTCAAACAGTGGTGAGGGGCAGGTGTTCAAAAGTCAGAAGATTTGGACTGATTTGCCAATTTTTTACCATGCTGTCCAAATTGTTCAGGGTTAACTGAACTACTACGCTACAGACATAATTGGCTATTAAACTAGGCACATTGGTCCTACTTATTTGCAGATGGGTATTCGTAAAACCCTATCGTAGTATTGTGTTAAACAACAACAAAAAGAGTTTGAAGTTTAATTACTCAGTGACCGCAATATTTATTGTCAACAGTGAACAACATATCTAAAGTCATTTTTGGTTGTAATTATTCTATTTGCCAAATGCAACTAGCTTTTCATTACGCTGAGTAAGATTTTCCATGTTTTGTTACCAGTTGACGTTAAGTTTGACATAATACTTAGCATTATAACAATACTGTCTTTGCAATTAAATATTCTCAGTAATAACTGTATTCTTTCACAAAACAACAGTTTTTTATGTTATGTTCAATTTCTGCTTGTAACTGTACTTCTCTGTCATACCAGTTCTCTTTTACAAAACACAATCAATGTTATATTCATGTCTCTTTTTAGCTATTAGTATAGGTGGATTGTACGGCATCAATCGTCAATCTTCCTGTGTCAACATTGTACTTAAAATGGTTGTCCTCTGAAACTACTGGATACATTTATAACAACACTTGGTCAGTAGACTTTGGGATAGATCTCTATCAAGTTTGATCAAATGGTTAATCTTGGCCCCTTTATGGACCGCCAAAGCAGGAAAAAAGTAGGAAAAACATTTAAAGAATTTCTCATGAACCGCTTGATGGATCTTCATCAAAAACATAGTCTGTAGCATCATTTGTTCAAATTGGGACGGTTGGCCCCTTTGAGGGGTTACCAGAGCTAAAATTATAAATGCCTTTAAATGATTTCTTCTCATGAACCACTCGACGGATCTTCTTCAAACTTGATTTGTAGCATCATTATAAGAATCTTCACCAAAATTGTTCTGTTGGGGGCACTTAGTCCCTTTCAGGGGCTGTTAGAGTTCTAAACAGAAATACCTTTAAATGACTTCTCATGAACCACTTGATGGGTATTCACCAAACTTGGTATAGAGATCAGTATAAGGTCCTTTCTCAAATTTATTTGATTAAGGGCACTTTGCCCCTCTTAGAGGCAACTAGAGCTACAAACAGAAATACTTTCTTGTCATGAACCGCTTGACAGATCTTCACCAGAGATGGCCAGTGACATCATTAGGGGGATCTCTTCCAATTTAATTTAAACGGAGGCTGGGCTAAAATTAAAACTCGCTAAGTTTCTTTCTGACTGTTTTTTTTTCTTCTTGTATGAACTATATGATATACATTTCCCCCTCATTTCCATTAATGAAGTTTCTAAAAAATGGGTCATTTATACTAAATTGTATTTCGCTATTTGGTATTTTTTCTATATTTTAGAAATTATATACAGGCAAGGCATATTGTACTATCACTTCGCCAATCTTTCTACTGATTTCATCATTGTAGTGTTTATCATTTAGTAGTGAATTATTATGCTTCCAGAGCCCCTTTCCATGTTTCAAATAATTTAATTTTTACTTCATTATAATTATCGAGTGATCAGATTGGTGACTATGTTTTGCTGAAATATCTAAACAATTCGTTTTTAAAAATGAGGATAGAAGGAAAAAATCAAATCTTGCCTGTTGTAGCGGATTTGATTTTCTCCATGTGTATCTTCTAAGATTTGGAAACACATCTCTTAAAGGGTCTATCAATATTTATTATTTATACTTTTTGCATTTATTATAATCTAAATCTGGGTTCTGCAACAGGTTGAAATCTCCGCACTAACAGTACAAACCATTTCCTATACTATCAATAATCTGGAATATTTTACCATAAAAAGACGGATTGTCAGTGTTCGGTCCTTATAGTGAAACCAATGAAAAATTTAATTCTCCAACATTTAAATCAGAAATAATATAATTCCCTTGTTCATCAACCACAGCTTTATTAATTCTATAATCTAATGGTTTTGTAAACAGAATTGCAACACCTATCGAATTTAAAGTTGAACAGCTAAATATACATTCTGCACCCAACTGGCTATAGATACTTTTATGCTGGTTTTAAAGAAAATGGGTGTCATGAAGACAGTATATATCGCATTCCATCTCTTTTATGTATTGAAATACTTGTAGCCGTTTCTTAATACCTTGTAGGCCTCTGCAATTAACTGATAACATGTTTGAGTCAGTCATTAAAATTGAAGATATATCGAAGATTTTTCACAGAAACACAAAAAGCATATAATATCCGGACATAAACGTATTAGATATAGTGGTACTGGCATATCAAACAAGAGAACAAACACAAAAAGTATAAAATTTAGACAAATAGTTGACATTCACCATTTTGACACATATAGCAAGTTCTAGCAAGATCTGGATCTGTAATCTATTATTTTTCTTCCTAAAAGCATGCTCATCATAAATATTTATAAGATATTTAGTACTTGAAAATGTTTGATTTCATTTAGATATTGCCACAAATAAATATACTTTTGTAAAGAATGTATTTCTGCAACGAAGTGCAAATATATGCGCCTCTCAAATTCAGGTATCAACTGTTTATTAATAAGTAATTATTACCTCCCTCTCTGTAGTAAATCTGGCTCAATTAGTACAAAAACGGTAACTAATGCAACCTCTGGACGAAAGATCAAAATAACCGGTTGTATTTGAATCGACCACAAAGGTATCAATATCAGATTACCTTATCTAAATAGTACTGTATATTATTACAAAAATATTCAAAATTCTTCATACATAAACTACTTTAAAAGGTTTTCATACCCAAAAAAAAAATCATTTGTATTCTGTCAAACATGTATAAATTTACGAAAATTGTGGTTGATACTGCACTTTACCCATTTTACTTCGCACAAAGATAAAATAGTAGTAACGGCAACTTGTTTTAAAACCTCTGGACGAAACAGCGAAATTCCAGAGCCTTTTATCATTGCTTTAATATTGAATAAACATTTTCGTGGTAAATGAAATGGTATCAATATTCATAAAGACATGATATAATTACTATATATAATCTCAAAGCGTTAAATTGTTACTTGTTAACGCAAATTCATTTTTTTTGAAAATAATATACTATATTTACTAAAAGTCTATAAGTGTTGTCATTTGCTTATAGCAATTTTTATTGTGAAGCAGAAGCACATTGTTTATTGCTATTTATTTAGCAGTTTAAATGTTAAAGTAGATATTTCATTTCCGTTCATGGATGTTTAAAAAATTAAAAACTTTAAACTTCCTTTAGGGACAAAATACCCCTTTAACGTAATTTATTTTCAATTTCAGTAAACAAGCTGAAACTTATTCATTTTAAAATTATTACTTTTTTCTGTCGATTCTTTTTAATTTTAAAGACCTTATTTAACAAAGTCAAATTAGGGCTTTGTCAGCTTTGGTCAAATTTAGCAGGAGGCGGGCATGTTATCTGGGTTTTGTGGAAAACACCCGGTTCAACAACACGTTAGGAAACAGTGTTACAAATTCGTTTAAACTAGCTGACACTGGTGTAGCTCAACGTTGACACTGTAGGCCCGTGCTTCCACATACTATTTTTAGAAACTTTTTTTTATTTTCTATTATTTGACGACAGCTGTTAATCTTATCAACTTATACCCTAATAAATAATTTGTTTTGAACTAAGGTCACGACGATACGTTTAAGTAACACACTTTCAATTGTTTTTCCAGAGAACAAGTATAAGCCAGTCAGCTATAATTTAAACACACCAACACAACATAACACTCACCCATGCCACCAGGAATAGGCCCAAACGTATTTCTCCGTGCATGTTCTGCGTTTATCGCTGCTGAACCTGAAAACAATTAGAATTTAACGGAATTTTGTTAGACAACTTTATGTGAGTTTAGATGATAATATATTCTAACAACTTTCTATGAAAAAATGTTTGAAAATGCAAATATAAGGTATTTAAAACATTACTTGCAGCATTGTCGGCAAACCAATTTGTGTAAAGTATTCTGTAATTCGTTTTGTTTGAAATGGGGTACAAATGTGTTGGCTTCAAACTGACCTTGTACGTTCAAAACGTCAGAAAGGCTATAATCGTTAAGAAGGTATTTCACGTTATTTACACCATAACGACTGCACTGTCTTAATGCATTTTGACATAATTAATGCCTTTCAAAATAACATTAACTGAAACCAATACTTAATGATAATAACATGTCTATTTATGAAAAATGAATAACATCTGAGCTCGCCATAAACTGCAGCATGACATACGCTTTGTTTCACGCCGACTATGGTTTTACAAAATCTAAAATGTACTATAATTTCAAAATCTTTAAATTTTGAGAATTTTGAACATGTATATTTTAGATTAAAGCCTACAAACGAATCAGTTAATATAACCCATTAAAACATTCATGGCATTTGCCAACAATACATTGATTATTAAGAACAAATTAACTAGCATGGTTAAAACAACACCTGAATAATTGAAATTATTTACGACTACATATAATACCGCTTTTAATGTAACTTGAGAGATTCTCTCTTTCGAAAAAACAATAACTTTTGTTTTAGAAGTATTTACTTTCAGCTCCAAGCATCAGAAATATTTAGACTGTTTCTGTAAGTCTTGTTGAGTGTTGCAAACTGTTGCCATGTCACCAGCAAATAATAGAACAATATACTCAAATCGTACAATATTCACAAGCTTACTATGTAAGGATCTCTACAGATAGAGCAAACAATGCTGGGGAATTATTTTGCCAGTGTCTGAAACCAAACAATATATTAAAAACGTTTTTAGGCTCCCAACCTGGGGTGACCCCGTTTATTTGCCCCGTCATAGGCAGTGTAGGGCCGAGGCGCACCCTCTGCCTGCCTTACAATGACAATATTAAAACATTTAAGTTTTATTACAATAATATCTCATTATTGCTGGAATTTTATCAAAAATAAAAGAACATGCATTCCGGCTCCTTTTTTTTTAAAAATAATAAATCATGTGAACAATGACATCTCTTGATTGCTGGATTTTATTTTTTATATTAAAATAAAAGAATAGGTATTTAGTTATGGTAATTTTCCGACTGTATTTGGTAAAATTATAAAACGTTTTATTAAAAGAGGTTACGACCCAACTGTTTTGAGACATACCGCATGTTTAGTGTTCAACCCCTTTACAGTTGGACACTACGCTTCCCTCTTTGATTGTGTCTGACGGAAGAGGGGGAGGACTCTATGATAAGCAGTTTTTAAATCCTACCAGGACTGAATTGTTTTGATATCTGTCTTCTGGCCTGTTTCGTAGGGCCCTTAAGGGTGTTTCTTTTGTTGCTCTGACTTCTGAAAAGGCATTGAGTACATACGGTTTTAGTTCTTAAGGTTTGCTTCTTATATATTTATACACGAGCATTTTTGTGTTTTACATGCCATGCCTTTTTGTTTCCATTACGTGTGTTAGAGATTCAGCTGGAGAGGATTACTTTTATTTACACTGTCCCGTGTCTTTGAAACATGGTGGGGTTAAGAGTGAGGTTGGATGCGCACCATAAACCGGTTTAAGCTCGTCTGCACGTCTGCGTGCTGTGGGTTTCGTTTTGTTGAGACTGCGTTTTTTTGTGCGTGGCATTCCTTGTTCGATATTTGTCTTTGTTTTTTAGGCCACACACGGGGGAACTATACAGTTCTTATACTATAATCAGAATTTTCTGACATTAAGAAAGTTTTTTTTTTATAACTCAGTTCACATAACACATTTCATAGCGATCAAGATCATAATAATTGTATAAAAAGTACTTGTCATTTCTCTTATTGAGTTTTAAATAGTTACTTTATTTTTTGGTTAAATATATAGGCGAGAGTTTTCTAAATGGGTGAGAATTGCTTTGCTGTAAGAGTTATAATTTAATTGGTCGGGACATTACTCAACACGACTGAGCAATAACAATTAGTATATTACCAACTAAAATAATTTTGTGTATATTCTGAAAAAAAAGCTGCATTTTAATCAATAAAATGCAAAACACAGGAAATAAGCAATTATCTGTACATCTCAACTAGATGCCCACGGGCAACATGTCGAGCCCGCCAGCTGTCAAAAGGACTGGGAGTTGCACAAGACACTCCCTGTCTCATTGAGGCAAACATTTATGCCAAATAAAAAAAGAGATTGCAAAAAGTTACAATATAAGTTATTTAAAGTAACAACAAAGGGACGTAAATCTTAAAAAAAAATCTAAGTCCACACAAAAATCCTCACCAGCAGAGATAGGTCAAAATTCACCTGAAAATTGGATGTAACATGCATGTTGTACTACAGAAAAGTGGTCTTGATTTTTCCCTACGACCAGTAATAAAAAAGTTACGAATATAAGCTATTTATAGTAACAACAAAAGGAAGTAATTCTAATATCTTGCGCATGACACTCCGTCTCATGATGATGAACAACTGTGCCAAGTTACATCAAAATCCCTTTATGCATCAAAAAGAAATGTTCCAGACAAAGTCATTCTTATATCTGACTTTTGACCTCTAAGTGTGACCTTGACCTTAGACCTAGGGACCTGGTTCTTGCGCATGGCACACCGCCTCATGGTGGTGAACATTTGTGCCAAGCGACATCAAAATCCCTCCACGCATGAAGAGGAAATGCTCCGGACAAAGTTGTCATTCTTGTATCCTTTGGCCTCTAAGTGTGACCTTGCCCTTAGACCTAGGGACCTGGTTCTTGCGCATGACACTCCGTCTCATGATGGTGAACAATTGTGCCAAGTTACATCAAAATCCCTCCATGCATGAAGAAATAATGCTCCGGACAAATTTTTGAATTTGACCTTTGACCTGTAATTGTGAACTTGACCTTTGAGATAGGAAGCTGGGGTTTGCGCATGACACTCCGTCTCACTGAGGTTAACATTCAGGCCAAATATAAACAAGATTGATCCATGCATGTCAAAGTTATGGTTCGGACAAACAAATCCGGACGGACGCACGGACGCACGCACGCGCGCGCACACACACACACGCACGCACGCACGCACATACACCGAACAGCCATTTGGACAACTATGTCTTCGCATTCGCAAGCGGGCTCGACAAAAAACTATGATCCTCTGACATGGACTACATGTCATGTCTACAGAGGTTTGATGGACCTTTATCAGACTGGACCAGACTGGCATTTATGGGGGAGGGGGTCACTTATATAGGACATTTTCTTTGCCTTTAAGTAAAGTTATTCTCCTATAATCATTTGGACCGTTAGCTTCCACCTATTTATGTAAAGGTAATATGAAGCCTTGAACACTTTATTTATTATAGCAGTAATATGATCAATACGAATATCCAAAGATACAATAAAATAATTATCTTGCAGCATATCACTTGGACGCCCAGCTTTGTTTCTTTTTTTCTTTTTGTAACCATAAACATGACCCTTTTTTTTAAACCCCACCCCACCCCCAAACTCACACACACAAATATACAAAAACAAAGCATAATGATTGGATTACATAATCACAATTACTTTCATTTATTACACAATTATTAACTTGAAAACTAGGACAGATAATTCTATTTTCCAATGTTGACATGTAAATATTAATAGCAAATATATGACGACGTTTGTGACGGCAATTGGTGTACAAAAATGTTTGTTTTCGTTGATTATTATAGCTTCATGTAATCATCTGCAAGTATTTAGTATGTACGTATGTAATTGAATATTTCCAGCTTTACATCGAGAGACATATTTTTCGCAGGAAATATTGCGCTTGTAAGATAGTGTAAAAATCCCTTGATGGACTTTATGCATTTTCCTTGATACAAACCAAAATAATCTAGAGTCACAATATTTTTTACTCATAATGGATTAGAAAGAAACCCATAAAAACAGAAGTAATTAGTACTTAAAATGTTTTGACTTAACAATATTATAGATTCTATTAGATTATGATATAATCAGAAGTAATGAAAAACATTAATGCGTCTGTTACAGAAAGTCTTTAAATTAAAGAAATTCACGACGCAAAATTATGTTTCTTTAAACCGACAGGAAGGACACCAGATTTAGTTATCTATTGTCGAAATCGAAATAATAGATTAACAATATGTGCACAATTACTATGTGTTGGTACCGAGTATAAAGTGAGGACAAAACTTGTTCTTTATTTCTAAATGGTATGTGCTTTTTTCAAACTTTATTTCTAATTGGTATACGCTTCTTTCAAGTACGTGATAACTTTATTCAGAATGTGAAAATATATTGCTTATTATAATTTTCCAAAACTAACAATTCATTATACAATACTTCTATGTCATTCATGTTTCTTGTCATCCTTTCACTTATCATATTAGATTTATGAATAATAAAACAAAGATGACCTACAATAATATTTACATCTTGATAAGCTGTGAGCTCGGTTTTATATCCAACGACAAAGTATTTTAAATTTTCAAAATGTTTATACATTTTAAGCTTTTTGGAAAATGGCATGAATTACTTGCCAGTATGTGTTACATAAGCAACCTTCTATTAGTATGTACATGTAGTTGGATATTCGAATGTTCAGCTACCAATTGCCTACTGACTTTATAATCATACTATATTGCGCTGATTTTAGGTTTAGAAGTATGTCATCAAAATACAGAAATATTTGACAAAAAAGGCAATATATTTACCAATAATCGACCTACCCAAAAATATCTTCTATCGTACTGCCCATAACGACTGGATTTTTAAAATATTATCAAAAAGTTGTCCCCTTTAAAAATGAATGTTATTTGTAAAGAAATAAAAATAAACTATTGCTGAAAACTACGTTCCTCCTAGCAAAGTGAGATTTCAGGACTTGGACGTTATTGGAAATGCATAAAACGAAGATATGTAACAGTTATTTGAAAATAGTTTTTAAACTGGTCGAAAGTGTGGTCCCTTTATGCAGTCCTTTTCCGGATCAGTAAATCATCAGTTGTTTTGCAGAGTAATATACATGTTTTATATGCTGTTCAATTCCATGGCAAAAGACACTTTCATCTACTCTTGAGATTTGGTTTTGTATGTTTTTTTCCCTCAAAGTATTTTGATAACCGTTTAATGACATGTACTTGTTTGCTTGAGCAACAAAAGTCAGCTGATATTTATTAGTGTATGGCCATATTTACTATATTTGTTATATTGAATTATCCAGCCATGGTCCATATTTAGACAATTGGTCATTTTGGGTTTAAAGACAAAATTTTAAAGAGAAAGATTTACTGTGTAGCTAGAAACTTTTTGAATATCTTTTATTTTTTATATAATACTCGCTGGATTAAACGATCAAGCAAAGACGATTTGCGCTATATACAAAAAAAGCATATTATTAATTGTATATAATGAATCAATAGAAACATTGCTACTTTTAAGGCTTCGAAACTAATGTGTTTTTGTCCCTGATGCTCATAAAAGTCGAAGTATGAACCCTGACATTCCTTGTAGTACATTTTAGGCTAGATGTATTTTCTTGCTAGTTTATCTACAAATTGTTTCAAAACAATGTGTACTTTGTCATCAAAGTATATAATTCCTAGAATTAAATTTAAAAGTATAAAATGAGATAGGAATAATTAAGTAAAAACATATAAAATTCAATGCAGCCTTTACTTCAGATTGCCAAACAAAGCAGTCAGGGCGTTAAACAAGGATGCCAAGGGATGGTATTATCAAAATAAAAGCCAAAGCGGCAATTTAAACAGCACCAATTTATTTTTCTATACGCCCATGTTGAAAAAAAAACAACACAACTTATTATGGAATGGCGATGTCAGTTCTTCCGTCTGTCTAAGCAAACGAGAGAACGTTTGTTAAGTACCAAGGACAATAGGTAACGGTTAAATCAAAATCAAGTAGAGTAGATCCTTTTGTTGTGCCAAAAATTTGGATTGTCAACGCATTATTTAAATTTTAAATTGATTGGTTATTCTGTTTATTCTAATCTCTATTTTGATAGGCTATATATAGGTAAATATATAGATATTTGTGTATTGGCGCTTCATTCCATTTTTTTCTATTTGTCTGATCACGTCAAAGTCTTCTTTTCTTGATTTTCAAAACTGTTAAGCTTTCGTCTACTTTTCATTAGTAAATTTTATAAAATCATAAAAATGTAGGAAAACCATAAGGAATTATTAGTTAACTGTAGTGAACACTACAAACTAATTTTGAACAATACAGAGTTTAAATTTTATGGCAAAAATAATTTGAAAAAAATGTCTGAAGTCGAGCAGACAAACAGCCAGGCACGACTACAATAAAATCAACTACGAGGGATTCGGAAACGACACAACAGAAGTTCCTCCCGAACTTCCAGCTTCGGAAAACAATACAGTGGGTGGAGAAGATACACCGTCCAGAAAACCAAGCTCCGCCGAAACTCTAGCTCTGGTAGAATATGAGTATACGGAACTTATGCACGAGGAGAATGAGCTACAGAAAGAAGCTCAGATAAGTAAATTGAAGAATAAGATTTCACAGAAAGTAGAGCGGTAGCAGAACTACGAGAATTTTAAAAATGTTGACATTCCAATAACATTACACCATTTATCGAGTCAGATTTTGAAGACAGCCTGAGTATACACCAATCTTCAAAGGGTAATTCAAAGAAAAAAGGAAATAAGACTAGAAATGTGTCCATGGGACACAGATGTCCCCACTATATGACAAAGGACACAAATTTTTTCCTAGGTCAGGGGCCATAACTCCTACAATACTGAATGAATCCGGACGCGAAACCCCTGGTGCACAACTGCACATGCTGACCAACATTCCTGTAAACTTTGGTGCCTGAGTCAAATAATTTTGGAGCTACGCTCGACACAACATTAAAATGACCAATTTTTAACAAAGTCAGGGGCCATACCTCCTACACGACTGAATGAATCCGGAAGCGAAACCCCAGGTGCACAACTGCACATGCTGACCAACATTCCTGTAATCTTTGGTGACTCTAGGTCAAATACTTTTGGCGCTATGTGCGACACAACATTAAAATGACCAAATTTTTACTAAGTCAGTTGCCATAACTCCTACACAACTGAATGAATCCGGACGCGAAACCCCAGGTGCACAACTACACATGCTGACCAACATTCCTGTAAAGTTTTGTGACTCTACGTCAAATACTTTTGGAGCTAGGCGCGACACAACACTAAAATGACCAATTGTTACAACGTTAGGGCTCATAACTCATACACGACTGAATGAATCCGGACGCGAAACCCCAGATGCACAACTACACATGCTGACCAACATTCCTGTAAAGTTTTGTGACTCTACGTCAAATACTTCTGCAGCTAGGCGCGACACAACATTTTCGGAAGGCCGGGCGGACGGACGGAAAGACGGAAGGACGGACGGACGGACAAGGGCAAATCTATATGCCCCCCCCCCCCTCCAAAGTGGGGGCATAAAAAAATCGGAAAAGGGTAGTACAGAATGGTCTTCTGAATCAGACAGCAACTCAGATTGAAGTAGTTCTGATTCACATAACAAGAAAAGTAAGAAATACAAGAGGAAATCAGGAATTTCTATAAGGATCTTACATGCATGCCTGTGTAAGACGGGGTTTTCCCTACCCGAGGGACAGTGTGGAATGGAAAACCGAGCGTTAGCGAGGTTTTTTATCCATGCTGTCCCGAGGGTAGGGAAAACAGCAGTCTTACACAGGCAGACATGTTAGATCATTTTTCTTGCCTATCATGTTCAAAATAGATCGTGGAGACAAATAGGTTTGGGTATTTCCCGACATTATTTATAATGTTTATGACGTCACAATGGTACCAGTACTATGTGACGTCACTTTAGTGCACGCTATTTTAGACAAGGTTTTTTCCCTAGGGAAAGACAGGAATATCTATCCCCGGCGCGTGCTCGGATAAATGTGTACTTTCCCCGCTAGGTAGGCAAGAAAGCTAAATTTTCAGACCATATAAAATTCAGGCAAAAATATCCTCAGGCATATTTACGATATGAACATGTCTCTTCAAAGGTCAGTTTTGACCCATTAGATATGAATTTATTTGTGGTTGGGGAGTTAGAGTTAGAAATTATTTCTCAGTATTCAACTAAAAGCAAAGAAAGGAAAGAAAAAATGAAACTTTTAAAACGCCTTATGTATTTGAGTGGCTCTTGTGAATTTCAGATCATCAAATCTTTGTATGAGCACTGCAATTTTAAGAGAAACAAAATTGGGTCACAAGTGTTGTGGAGACGAGTTTCATTATGTAGAAACCAACATTTTAGCAAGAAGTTCAATTAAACAAACCTTCATTTAAAACAAAACGAAAGGGTATAAAATTAAAGAAGAAAAATAATCTGAAGTCAAAGCATCGTTTTGCCTCTCTTTATCAAAAGGAACAAATGTCAGCATAAATCATTTGATGGTTGTAAAGTTATTATATATTTATATTACGTCACTAATACAGGTTTACTCATGGAACGGCCTATATCATTCAAAAGACAATTTCATTCAGTGTAAAGGGAAAACAAGACCGATGCTTCTTCTAGGTCAAATGAATATTTAGTTAATTTATTCCTTCCAAAGTTTTGTTTGGTTTCAATAGATAATATTATTGATCAAAAAGAGACAAGTGACAAGAGTGTGCTTTGTTATCATTCGAAGTCATTTCAAATTTGTAAATCAACGAAGCCAAATGTTGATTATGTGTCTCTTGATATGGTTAATTTGCATAAAAAAGGTTAAAAGTTCTGGAAAACCAGATTTTCAGGGTTGTCAGGTAGTTATCAATATACAAGACTGATAGTGAATTTTGGGACAGATTGTTGACAGTTACCAGTATACTATGGATATAGATTTATTAAAATATGTTTTCCCTTTAGATTTTCATGATGATGTAACTTCTTTTGGACAAGTGGAGTTATGGAAACATAAAAATCAATTTTTCAAGTCTTGAACACTGGAAAGTCAAGATCAGAAGAATTTCAAAAAGGTTTAAGAGAAATGTGTTACCTATCAGCTCTTTATGAATGTAAATTGAGAACAAGTCATTTGTCAAGTAATGAAAAAAGGTCAGCAGATTCGATTCCCTTTCTAGATGGAATTTAGGTAAAAAGTATGAAGACGAATTCAAGTTATTAACTAGCCTTTTTGATACATATGAGAGTTTTGTATCAAATGATTTATTTCAATCTGCTAATGTCTGGTAGAACATATAGTATATCAAACTCGATATGACAGATATGAATCTGCGGTATTGGCTTTAATAAATGATGACGTGCGACGGAGGCAAGAATGCTTCAACATTTTGAATTAATACTTATATGATGCATTTGCTAGCGAAATGAGCAGAACATTTATAATATGCATAGGGATATCGCACCCCGTGGTGATAATAAATAGATTTATCATCGTATCGTACTTATCAATTGGTATTAAGCTCCTTAATTGTTTTAGCCTCAAGAACAAGCACATAAAATCTGTGCTTATCTCGGGTATTTATATAGCTGTTTCGCAGATTCTTCACTCGGGACTAATATTTGGCAGTAGATACATGTGTTGTTATATACCTCCCACCCACCAAGATAAATTAGCTTATTTCAGAATGTCGCGTCCAGAATGCTGTAGTTGTTCAAGGAACATGTCTTATTCTTATTTCTGTCTTTTGTTGTTGGTTTTTAGCAGATAAGAGAATAACTGATTTACTTTCGATAACAGAGAGAGTAATAACTATTCATAACGTGCGAGTGCCACGAGCAGAAAAAAATATGTAACTACAATTTTCTATCATGGTTATGTAGCGCAAGCCACATATTTATTTATTTTTATAAAGTCGAAAAAGTAATGGTGCAAATCTTAATTTCATGAATATCACTGCATGCATTTTAGGATTTAATACAAAATCAAATGTAATTTAAATTACAGTTAAATTTTGAATGCCATGGTATTTAAGAGAATTTAATGTACATTAAATTTCACAATTTACTTTCAATTTACTTTGCTTTTAATATTTCATGAAAGTCTTAAATTTCCTTTGCATATAAATTGCTTTTAAATATTTTGAAATTTCTGACTTAATTGTAATTTTAGGACTATAAATCTGATGATTTATATGAATTCAGCGAATCTTCATGGAAGTAAATTTTCAATGCAATTGGCCAAATTTAATAAAATGACTGTATAAAAAAAGAAATTTAATTAACCAAAATTTCATATGATCCCGAGGTTAATGAAATGATAGGGAATGTAAATCTAATGCCATGAAGTTAAGGGGGTCTGAGTGGGTGTCCGACTTGAGCAGGTGGTTCAGAATACCTCACAAGGCCCCGTGCCCAGTTTGCGGTTACCCCATGGGATAATGTCACCCTAGTCTCTTACGTGTGTTTAAGAATTGATATTCCTATATTTATGTATACCGCTCAAACGTATTCCCTGGCTTAAGAGCTTCAAAAGATAAGATGATACCAACGTTCATTTAAAATGATATATCCTGAGGCAAAAGTGTTTTCGACCAGACAGTCTGAAATAAAATCTAAATCATAATGAACAATGTTTTGTGTATTTGTTATTTAAAAATACTTTCCAATTGATCTTATTCACCAATACCCTTGTCCAGCAGACTCAAAGGTGACCGCAGTTAATTGATAAGTTCTATATTTTAGCGCGGCAGATTTAAATATTAAACTGCATTATTTTTCACAATAATCGGAAATCTTTAGCAACGTTTACTTTTTACTTAACTTTGAATGATATGGTCTTTTGCTTCCTTTATTTATTCACTCTTTTTCCCTTGTTTATCCGATTGATAGTTATATACTTTTATTTACATTTTATTGATTATCAGTTATTTATTTGTCATATTTCCTAGTTAGTTCCCACAAGAAATGTTACATTATTTGTATACTCATTTACTCATTCATTTCGATCGATTTGTGAACTTTTATTTATTTATTCATTCTTTCATTAAATCAATCAATCAATCAATCAATCAACCAATCTATCAATCAGCCGTTGATTTTATTATTCATTCCGTCAATCTTCAGATTTGTGAGACATGATAACAAAGATTTTAGTACGAATATGCAAATGTTGATTTATCTATTTTGTTGGGTTAACGTCGCACCGACACAATTATTGGTCATATGGCGACTTTCCAGCTTTGATGGTGGAGGAAGACTCCATGTGCCCCTCCGTGCATTATTTCACCACGAGCGGACACCTGGGTAGAACCACCGACCTTCCGTTAGCCAGTACAGAACCCACATCGATTGGGGGCAAGTGATTTGAAGACAGCGACCTTAACAACTCGGCCACGGAGGCCCCTATGCAAACGCTAAAATAAGAATGTGTAGTACAATTCCGTTATATAAAGCAGCATCGAAACTTTATCTTATTGGGTTAGTGGACTTGTTGTGAAATATGCAGGCTCGTTTGTGCTGCTAGGCGTATTTCCGTAATTGGTCTGGTACATTGTGGTGGTAATTTGTTCGTATAAATTCTCTCTATCTATAATATTTTACAATGCGAAGTTGTATCCACCCGGATCTCACGTATGTATTCTCGAGATTCAGTTAACTTTCAGAGAGAAAATCTGGTCCCAATCAGATAAAAAGACTAAAATGGTACCGCTGAATTGTGAGACATGATAATATATCAGAGATATGTGTATATGTGAAAATACTGAACCAGTAAGAATGTGTAGTGCAATACGGGTGTGTATATATAAAGCAGCACCGAAACTAATCTTATTGGGTTAGTGTAGAGATGGTATCTACCCAGGAACATCTAAGGGGAACAACTCTATATTGGCTTATAAACTGAAGCCGACATAAAACAGTTGTCAAAACTAAAGAAAAGATAAATAGGTCATTTTCCAAACAACTGACCAGGTAGACAAAATATGACCTACATTTGTTTGAAACTCTTTGTATTCGATTTACAACATGCACACTTTTCTCATGGCTTACTATACACTGATGATTATTTTATACGTTGTGCTGAGGCACTACTAGAAAGTTTAGTAGTATAAAACTAAAACGAAATAATGCGTAAATTCCTTTCAAGAGTTTTGACGGCATAAACAAACGTTACCTCACATATTCATTTTTTTGTTATTTAGCTAAAGTTATGTTTCGTTATCAGTGATGTTAACTTTGATTAACTTGAAATTTGATATACTGTATTAAAATGTTAAATGTATATCCAACAATGAGAAATTACAAAAGAGTTGAATTAGTATCAGATATGTGTGACAACATAGGTAGCCTGTTGTTATATTTATCATTTTGAAAGTGTTTCCTGTGCTTTACTCATTTTGAAGTATTTCTCCGACTGTTCAGGAAAACTTTATAAAATCTTAAATAACTTCTTTCAGATCAATTTTTTGTATGCATTTTGGTAAGCCCATAATAAAGAACATGTCATTCTCTTTTTCATGAGTTTTAGTCTCTTGGCTAGTCTTGGATTTTGAATTTTACTAATAGACAAAAGAAAGAAGTTCAGTATAGCCTCTTTCAAAAGGTTTAAAGAAGTCTAAACTTACACTACACTCTATTGAATTTATTTAGCTGTTGAGACTTTTGATATAAGCTATAATTGGGGAAATCCCAAAATCAATGAAAAACTGTTAATATAAGAGTTGTCCATTTTGCTTCAAATATTTTTAGAAGGTTTTTAAAAGTTTTTGAAGAATTTTTAAAATATTAAATATTTCCATTTTTACGTGGAGGGGAGGAAAAGCATAAATATATTTAATAAATTGGTGCACTTAGCTATCATTTCACACTGAAAAAAAAATCTGTAAAGATGAATTTCAATTTTTAGGTTCCATCTCTTGTTAGTGGACTTGTGAAATATGCAGGCTCGTTTGTGCTGCTAATTTAAGCGCTTTGCTGTAGTCTGATGTATTATGGTGGTGATTGGTTCGTATAATTTCTCTCTATCTACTTCTATATGGGCTGTTACATGAGAAAACCTGTATTAGTGACATTATTGCATAATAGGTAGTTTAAAATATTGGAAAATCATTGTTTTTTTGTTTTTTTGTTACATTAATGTAGAAACCAGACACGAGTATATTGTAGTACAGTTATCTGATAAGGCAAATCAAATTTCTCCATATTTTACAAATAAATGTCATTTGTGTTGTCATGGAAACAGTAATTGCAACCACTTTTTAATACTGTTTTAGAAACATTTACAGTCTACATATACAGAAAACAGGCAAATATTTAGTGAATGTCGTCAAGGAAGTACTTTAAATAAAGTTAGAATCGAAATGATATACCGGTACCTCATTTAATGATTTGTTTTTGAATAAAATCATTGTAGTTCAGATGCGTATTATTATATCACTCAGGCTGCGCCCTCGATATATGATTCCTTCGCCTCTGAACTCCAAACAAGGATTTTATTCAGAGACAAATCACAAAATGAGATATATTATTTTTTAAACAAAAATATTTTTATTCGCGAAAAAAATGAAAGTAAGTTAGATTTCTCTGTTATATCAAGGATACAAGGATTCACATCCACGATTGTATACATCTATTCATTCAATTGATATTTTTTTAATCCACTTAAAAAATAATGTTAAAACAGCGATTGTTAAACGAAAACGTACAATTGCTTCATATTCTATTAAGGCAGAACAAGATTCTTCTGGTGAATTGACAGATTCCTACAGATTTAACAATGATGCTAAAATGTTACAATGCTTTTGATATGTCCATTTATTTTGTAAACATGAATGATATATAAAGGGGTAAAAGCGGTAAGGTGTAAAAAAGGGTAGGGTGATGGGGGAATTGAATATAGCAGAAATGAATATTCAACACCGTAGACCACAGCAGCACAATCACGCACAGAACAAACAAACAGACAAGCAGGTAAACAACATAAGAGGGCACCGCCCAAGACACACGCACACGCACCAGACACGCACGCGCAAGCACACGCACACACCAACAGATCAAACACGTAGGAAAACACCACACAGTGGGGCATCGTCCAGGGACGGCCGGTGTAATGAAGTATTTCGACCCCCATAGAATAACGACCCCCGGTCATTATTCTATAGAAAATGTGACTCCTTTCCTGTAAAATATTGACTCCCCTTATAAAAAAACTGACTCCCTTTGAAAACTCTATAGAATAACGACCCCCGGTCATTATTCTATAGAAAAACTGTCCCCTCCAAGTAAAATACTGACTCCCTAAAGATGACCCCCTTCGAATCTCATAGAATAACGACCCCGGTTATTATTCTATAGAAAAAGTGACTCCTTCCATGTAAAATACTCACTGCCGAAATTACTACATTCGAACTCTCATACAATATCGATTCCCGGACATTATTCTATTTAAAAAAGTTACTCTTTCCGTGTAAAACACCGGCTCCTAAAAAGACTTTCGACGATAACATCTATTAAAAAGTGATCCCCACCAAACCTAACGGACAATTTTACTAGATCTACAACTCTAATACCCTCCATTGCCAATAGTTAACATTTTGATTGTACTACTACTACTGGTGCCGCTACTTCTATTGCTATTACTACATGTACTTCTTCTTCTTCTACTACTACTACTACTACTTCTACTACTACTGCTACTACTGATACTACTATACCTGCTTCCACTAATACGTCTTGTACATCTACCTCTTCTTCTCCTGCTGCTGTTGCTGCTGTCACTTATTCCTCTGCTGCTGCTACTGCAACTGCCACTACCACTGCCACTACTACTACTACTACTACTACTACTTTCTATTGTTGCCGATACCGTACTTTACTGCTAAGTATTGCAACTTCTATTAATACTAAGTCCTATGCTAGCAGTTTCTTGTGCAGTTTTCTTCTGAAGAATTACTTCATACCGAAGTTTGCAGGGATTATTGACACTGGTGTGTTTTGTGAACGTATTGTGAATTGTTATTTTCCTGAAAAAATGTATACACCAAGATACAGCGTCTAGAAATAGAATCCCTTTTCCCGTTGCGGAATGCTCTGATTTCTGTGTCAAGTGATGGTATCTGGGGCTAATGGTCAAACGGAAGGACGGACGGACGGACGGACAAGGGCAAATCTATATGCCCCCCCTCCCCCGAGTGGGGGCATAAAATGCAGCAATTAGGCCTTAGATACATGAGTTATCACTAAATTTGA
Source organism: Mercenaria mercenaria (assembly GCF_021730395.1). Lineage (NCBI taxonomy): Eukaryota > Metazoa > Mollusca > Bivalvia > Venerida > Veneridae > Mercenaria > Mercenaria mercenaria. The sequence continues at coordinate 7,475,746 of NC_069362.1, read as the reverse complement.
CCAAATGACCGGGGGTCGTTTTTTTATGGGAGTCAATATTCTTCGTGAGGTTCAGTTTACTTCACGTTGGGGGGGGGGGGGGGGGGCATAGTATTATGATCCCTCTATTTAACATGAACAGAAAAATTCAATTTCCAACACAAAGTTTATTTTTATCCGCAGTCATATGTTCACGATATTCGTACAATTCGGAGCAAATGGTGTACTCCGACTGCTTAATTATGTTGCACTATATTTCATTAGTGAATAAAACTCTGTGTATCATGTTCATCCGTATCTCGCATGCATGTGATACTTACGTCTGTCTGTATCCCTGCACATGTCGAACATGTAAATATTTGTTATGTCTTTCAGCTGTAATATTAATATTGATTTTTGTCAATGTAAAAATCACAATGCCTAGTACTGTATATAGAAAGTATCGATTAACTTTTTTTCATATAATATTTTGTTTGTGCATGGGAAGTAATTCCTACGATAACATTTTTTCTTTTATTTTAGAGTTATTGATCTTTTACCATAAATTCTGGTATTTATCCTGGTGCATGACTATCTTGCCTGTATGTCCGTCTGTATAATGTCCGTCATCACACCTGTCCGTCTACATATAACTGTATGTCTGAATATGTCTGTATTCTTACTAGTCAAATGTTGATAATGTAAATATTTTCTCATGTTTACCTGTGTGTATGCATAAATGTCCGTCTGCAGACAAGTCTACACGTCTGAATATGTCTGTATTCCTATCAGTTAAATTCTTGATCGTTGATACTTATCATGTCTTCTAGCTAAGAACCTTTCTACAATAATAGTATCACATTTACATATTTATATAAAATATTCCATTTAAGTTCTGCCATAAAATCAGTGCATCATTGAAAAGTATTCCAGAAATAAATAGCCTCTTATGCATTGTTTGTCTTAGTTCACACTACAATAGTGTTATGATGTTTCTTTTTTTCTCATTTATATGAGTATTTTTTTTCGCCTCTCCATCACTTTGTGTTTGTGACATATTTTCCATACTATTTTTCTATTGTTGTGACATTGGTCCATTGGTAGGTCTATCCGCGTACTATTATTATACTTTATCCATATAGGTGAATGATTTAATATCCTACGGATCAACATACGAACACAGCGCATACGTATAAATTTCAAAACTGAGATGAGAGTTTGCCTAGCAGTCGTTACCTGGATTATGGAACTTGTTACACTGATCTCATGATATTATTATACCTTTATGAAGTTTTTGTATCATAGTGTTGTTAGTTTCCACTGCTCTAGTAGTGTGCAATGTCCAACACGGAAACACAGCTGTAGGACTTTTGGTGCTTGTTGACATAATATTTGTTTCATATTTCTTATAAATGGCTAAAATATTATTGACCTATCCGGCTGTATCGTAGAAAAACCGGGACCTATTACCAATGACGCATGCTTATCTGTCTTTCACCAGAACATCCGTTGCATAAGAAAAAAGTTTGAATACATTAAAACAATTTTTCGTGGTTATATTGGAATTAGTGAAATTATTAGTTAAGGAAAATTAATCAAATTGTAAGTGTTTACCTCCTGTGATTCCCTTGCGTTCTCTGATAAAGACAAACTTTCTTTTTCGTTTCTATTTCAACTATTGATGACATATAAGCTTCTTTACCTCATTTTGACAGTAAAACCAATAAACAGCTTGGTAACTTCATTATTACTAAACAAGATGTACTTGCAGTTCTTTCCAACCTTGTTGTTAACAAGACAAGTGGACGTGATGAAATATTCACCGTATATTAAAAGAGACACGTTTTTCTATTTGTGAACCACTGAAAATTTTATTTAATAGGTGTCTAGGTCTCTATATATACCCTGAACGCTGGAAAACTGCAAATGTCATGCACATATCACGTAAGTCAATACCTTCCAATTATCGACCAGTTTCTCTTATCAGCTCTTTAGGGAAATGTATGGAACATTTAATGTTAAGTATATATATAACCATTTTCATGAAAATAAATTTATGTATAAAATCAGTCAGGATTTATTCCTGAACATTCTACTGTGTATCAATTATAATTAGATATTTACAACAAAATTTGTAATTTTAAAGCATTTGATGACAAGAAATCTACATGCAATGTTTTTGCGATAGTAGCAAAGCCTTCGACCGTGTTTCGCATAAGGCACTAATATTCAAACTGAAACAATACGGACTTACTGGAAATATTATCAATTAGATCTCTAGTTATCTTACAACCCGAAAACAAAAAGTTTTCGTTGGATCTACCTATTCTGAAGAAAGAAATGTCAATGCCGGCGTACCAGAGGGCTCGGTACTTGGACCTTTATTGTTTCTTATTTGCGTAACTGATAGTGCAGATTCCATATCTAGTGTTTATTTACTGACAAAAGTTCGGGATCTGTAAGTTCTAATGATATTAACCTAAACAAACAACGTTAAATTATGACGTAAATATCGTATCACATTGGGCAAAACAATAGCTTGTTAAATTTTATCCGGCCAAACCCGACGCATTGTTTCTTTCACTTGCGAAACAAAATCTTATTTAGTCTACACTTTATTTTGTGTAACTAATATTGATTGTCATAAACATCTAGGTGTAAAATTTAGTAAAGATGGCTCCCGGCACGAATATATTTCTAATATCACTTTGTTAGCATCAAGAGTTTCAGGGACAGTGAGAATGTTAAAGTTGAAACTTAAAAGAAAGAAAAAAAATTAATAAGATATACATTTCTTACAGCCCGCCCGCTTAGCTCAATAGGGAGAGCGCAGATCTACGGATCGCGGGGTCGCGAGTTCGAGCCCTAGGCCCGTGACGATTTGATAAAAGACATTGTGTCTGAAATCATTCGTCCTACACCTCTGATTTATGTGGGGAAGTTGGCAGTTACTTGCGGAGAACAGTTTGTACTGGTACAGAATCCAGGAACGCTGGTTAGGTTAACTGCCCGCCGTTACATAACTGAAATACTGTTGAAAAACGGCGTTAAACCCAAAACAACCAACCAACATTTCTTACCTTCGATCAATAATTGAGTATGCATCGATTATCGGGGATGGCTGTACGGTTTATGAAAAGGAATTGCTTGACAAAATTCAGTATGACGCGGCGCGTATAGTAACAGGTTTAACGAGATCTGTATCAATAGAAAGATTGCAACGAAAAATAGGGTGGGTTTCATTATCCGACAGAAACATGCAAAAATTAATTTTGATTTATAAATATAGCCGCGGCGATTTACAGTTATCTGTCTAAGCATTTTCCCAAAGCTGTATTTGAAACAAACACCTATACATTGAGAAACAATGCAGATTATGCTACTCTGGCACGCAGGCTTGGAATCTATGCTAAATCTGTAATACCGTTATCTATCACTATCAAAGTTTTTAATGATCTATACACAGTTTTCCGCAATGCACTATATCAGCCTATAAATATAATTTAAAACAAAAATTCAAACCGCCAAAAGTTCCCTCTTTTTACCATTATGGTGACAGATTTTCACAGGTCCTCATGTAAGAATACGTAACAAATGTAGCAATCCTAATTCAGACTTAATTTACAACCATTTACGTGATGATCAAATGTGTAATTGTGGATATATCACAGAAGACGCGGAACACTTCTTATGCAGATGTCAACTCTTTTCTCCACAAGGTCAACAGTTGTTCATCGATACTCGTCAGTACAATCCCTTAAGTGTCAAAAATTGCTTTTTGGATTCGATAACTTATCACAAGAAATCAGTGGCATCATTTTCAAGAAACTTGACCATGTACATGTATAAGACACTTAATCGAAATTTACCGAATGAATTCTTTCCAGTCGCTGTGATTGTAACCTGAGAAAATGAACCTTCAAATAATGTAGGGTGTAAAACGGCGAGCCAATAACTCTTTTTCTGTCTTTTCATTTTTTTTTGTTTTCTTTTGTTGTTTTGTTTAAAAATATTTACGCTCATTAAGTTCTTACTTTATAAATATAAATTCTATAATCTCTTGCTTTACGAAATTTTCAGTTTTTTTCTCTTATTCGTTTGGAATAACCATTACACATAAATTACGAACTATGAACAGAGCATTTTGTTACTTAACTTAGTTATGGAAGGGCCGTCATTAATGTTGATAAAACTTGTGGCCCGATTCATTTGCTTTAAATAAATTACATGTTCCTGCTTCCATATTTTATTCTATTGTGTACTTATTATGTTACATGTTTCCAATATCAATAAAATATTATTAAATCGGAAAATGTGCGGTTTCTACCGAGCAGCATAACGCGTGTAAGTACATAAATTTTATTTTGGTGTCCGCCAGTGTAACATTGAAAAGTGACCCCCATAGAATAATGCCGGTCATTATTTTATATAGAATAATGACCCCTTTTCTATAAAATACTGACACCCCTTATAAAATAATGACCCCCCGATTTTATCTATAAAATATTGACCCCACCTAACCTATTACTAACATACTCTTTATCAATTCAAGTCACTGTCGTATTTCTATTGCTTATATTTGTTGTTGTTATTGTTGTTTCTGCTGCTGCTGCGTCTACAGCAGACACAACAGCAGTATATCTTAGAGGCCCCGCTAAGAAATAAACGTACATCTATTGAAAAATGAAAGTTAAAAGGGTTTTCATTTGAATTATCAACGTTGTACATAAAGAGAAGTATTACAATAATAGAAGATATACCTAAGTCGTTTTAAGGTTACTATAGAAATAGAGAGAACCGATATTTAGGCTGGAGGATAATTTGGTTTTGCTGACAAACAGTGTATTATCATCTTTTATTAGTCATCTAAAATGATTCTGGTCATGTTTTCTTGATAGCAATTGAGATCATCCTTTAGAAGTAAAGCAAAAGCCTCACCATACAAACTTTTGTGAGAGATTTAGCCTACGGAAAATGATTCAAACCACTTGTCACTTACAGTGATTTTGCTTAAGTATTTGGTTGGAGTTGCCGAGTGGTTAGATTCCCGGGCGGGGAAGCTGGAAATTATGAAACACATGTTTCCCACTCAACAACAGGAGTTCTGGTAAGCAACCCAGCGTTACTGGATTGAAACCCAGGCATCCTTGCCGCCTGAAAACTAGCAAATTCTGGCTATCTAAAAGAGGGCGTTAAACTGAATATGAATAATATGGATATGAACAAATTTATGAAATAGAAAATAGGGATCTAACCGTGAATTTTTTCACAAATAGCAATTACATTAAGATTTTGTAACGTTGAAACTTATGTTACGTCGGATGATGTTTAAAAACCAGCTATCCCGGTTGAGGCCGAATTACGCATCCTCTTTTAAATAGTTACCACTTTTGTGAGCCTCGGTGGCGCAATGGTAGCGTGCTTGCTTATTAAAGCGGATAGGTCTACCCAAAGGGATATTTTTTCGCCGTATCAAACCTTTGCCAATAGAAACAGATGACCTAATGAAGAAGGATACATAAAGGAATCCTTTTGCAACTTGGAACCCCTGCAACTTTCAAGGTACACGGTAGAACATACTTAGAACATAGATCACGAAACTCCTGCTTTTTTAAGGTTCATGATTTTTTTGTTTAGAACATGTTTTAGATCTAAATCTTTTTGTTACCTGTAAAAGTTTTATGCTTCAAGTATTTCAATAGGCTTAAGTTTTATTTTTCCAAGATTTTTCCAAGATTCTTTAACTGTACCTTTAATTTAGTACCTTTTACAGCCTCGTAACTTTGTGACATCGCATTATATGCAAGGTATAACGTATAATTATGTTACGCATACATGTAAATAATTATCAATTTACCTTCTGTACAATGTAGTGTAGGCATTCTGGAACTTATAATAATGGTGATTTTGTCCGAAATTTTAGAGGAAACATCATTTTGTTATTGTATCCTACATGTTGCACTTATTTCGTAATAGCATGGGCTCGCGGGCTCATTACGAAAGAATGCTGTTGACGGTAAAATAGTTCATTTTCTGGAGTGCAAGATTGTAAAAAGGCAATTTATACGTGGAATAGCACAATGTTTTATGCTACCCCTGAAAATGATGTCAAATACCCTTAGCCTTCATTATGTCACCTATATATCACTCATATATACCTCCAAAAATAGGCGAAACTGGTATGAGGTAGCCCAGTGGTTTTATTGCCTATGACGTTCCTCGTCGTTAGAAATTATTCAAATTTCAGTATATTGTTGAAGAGACATCCTTCTTTGGATTTTAGGTATTTTTGTTATTTTTCAGGCGTTTTTAAGTAGAAAAAGTCAACAATTATATCAATATAAGGCATAAAATATGCAAATCGGTTGTTGGGAAGTCCCACGTTTTATTACCTGTGACGCCCATGACAATAAGATGTTCAGTATAATATTGAAATATAGTCATTCCCCTGGAGGTTTGGGTGATTTTTGTCACTTTTCAAATGCTTTTAAGTAACACGTCTTGAGCAATTATTATACCCCTTTATAACAGTCAAAGCCATTGCACAATATGTTAACTTAGTTTCTGTTACGATACCCATCACGATTTATATATAAAGTTGTAATGTGTTTTTAAAGAAACCAGGGAAGCTAGGACCACTTCTTAGAAAAAAACAAGGGTTGCAGTCGAATGACAGCCATATCTCCCGCCGATGCCATTTGAAAAAAGGGCCATAACTCCAGAACGGGTTGAGCAAATCCAAGACTTGTCTCTTCCTCCACAACTAAGTATTAACAGTAGTAATCCCCGAAAGTTTGAATCGATTCAATCCTATAATGAATGAATAGAAATTTGCTATATATATAAGTAACAAAGGGCCATAACTCCCGAACAGGTGTAGCAAATTCAAATTTTTTCTTCCGGCATATCTAAGCATCAGTAGTAGTAATCCCTGGAAGTTTGGATCAATTCCGTCCAATAATGAATGAGGAGTTGCGGTCACAAAAATGTTGCACGGACGCGTGCACAGACGTACGCACGGACGGGTGCCATTACCATATTCTCCTCCGATGCCTATCGGTGGGGGATAATTATGTTGTAAGTGTACCTTAGATGGATTAGGGTTAGGGTTTGGGTTAGGGGGTCGTTATTCTATAGGGGTCACAATTCTATGTGAGGGTCATTTTTCTACGTGTCGGGAGTCATAATATTATGACCCCCCACGCACCCCGGTCATAATATTATGACGACCCCATCCCATCCACCCCGGTCATAATATTATGACGCCCCCCCCCCCCCCCACACCCACCCCGATCATAATAATATGACCGGGGAGTCACTATTCTATATAAAATAATGACCGGGGGTCATTATTCTGTGGGGGTCAGTTTACAACGTTACACAGGCCTAACATTAACAATTCAGGTCTAAGGTCATGGCCTCTGAAATATAAAGCAGGATGATAACGTACTAAACGTACTTAATCTGTAATAATGTTAAAGCTTTCTCAAAAATAAGAGCATAATGCGTAACTATCAAAATAACAAAAAAATGTCAACTAAAATAACCATTACTTTAAAATACGCTACGTAGATGGATATGTAACACAAAAAGTTTTTTTTTCTATTTCAAATCATTTTCTTTGTGAAACAGAATTTAACTCATAATATTCTCTAATTCGATCCTTTTTAGTCTGTGACAACCACTTTCGATGTGTGAAAAAGTTGCTACATGTTTAAATGCTGCAAAATCATCCACAAGGTAGGTCTCAACATTTGTCGGCTAAATAAGGATCACGCTGTAATACATAAACAGTCAAACATGTCTATAAAGACCACCATTGGGAGTGCCAAAATGTGGTCCTTATTGGTAGGTGGTCTTTATTTAGAGGTTGAAATACACTGTAAATGTTAAAATGAAAAACAAAAGATGTGATCTTTAGAGCCAGGTGGTTTCTGTTCAGATGTGGTCTTTAACACAGGTTTGACCGTATTGCTTTTGCAAAAGAAACATGAATTTGCTTTAGAGATAACTTTAAGTAATAATTCATTTAAGAGATAAGTTTAAGCGATAAAACATTTAAGAATGATCCATATTTGACATAGTTTATTGATCCTCATTTCTAAACGAGAAACACAAAAATATTAAACAGCAGGAAGCATTATACCATTTGTTTTGCTTGCGACTGATGCAGCCCCAATTTAAACCAAGAGCATTGATCTATGGATTAATCATAATTATCAGTTTTGATCTTCAAAAAAGTGCGTTTTCCATTTATATTCAAATATTGACCAGAAATTTGGATTTGCGCAAAGAACGGAAGACCAGCTTTGGCAATTCTGACGAAATTAAACTCTTTTTATCTTTTTGATATGGAACAGAATTGGGGCAAAAACTGCATTGTGCTTTCGTATATCCAATCTTCCGATTTACATGTATGCATTGTGATTCTCATGTTCACATGCTTCCTTCTGACATCCCACTTTGCTTTGTTACATGACCATTTGTGCATCCTATGTTTGCGTGTTTCTTTCTGATATTCATACATGCTTAATTCTGAGAAATGACCTGTTGTTACTTCATTTTTCTAAAATATTCGTTTTGCTTTCGGACATGCTATATTCTGAGAAACTACATCCATCATTCATCTTATTTACTAGTTGTTACTTCCATTGTGTCTTCTTTGGAGCGCCAAGTGTGTATGCTTATTGATGAAGAAAACATAAGTGGTTCCTTAAATGTTTAAATGCAAAGAGTTTTGATGCTTACATATAAATTTAGCTGTGGGTTATGATGCGTTGTGACAACATACATTTTTACATCTACATCTACGGGGATACTCCCAACAATCAATTTCTGATCATAACTGGGAGGTCGGGGCAGTTGTTAAAAACATGTTGCTATGTTACATGATACATGATATGCATGTGTTAAGAGAGTAAGAGCAGTAATATGTACAGCTTTGTTAAAAATAAAAACAGGATGATGACATTAGTACATATGCGAGTCTAGGTCAGATGTGAAGCACTGAAGGTTCACACTGTCCTTGGTGTTATAAGGCAAGGCGTTCCAGTATCTGATCGTGCGGGGGGAAAAGGAGTTCATATGATATTGTGTTCTTGAGGATGGAATGATAAAGTTTAAATTTCTAGAGGCTGTCAGGTGGTTATGATCTACAGAGACGAGGTTGTGTGATATTTTATACAACATAATTAAGGATGCATGTATTCTTCTCTGTTCTAATGTCTGCCATTTAAGAATTTCAAGCATTGATGTTACGCTGCTTTGGTATGAGTAATCATTCATAACATATCTGGCTGCAGCTCTTTGTACCTTTTCTATCTCATATGCTAAGTTTTTCTGCCATGGATGCCATATGGTGTTACAGTATTCTAATTGTGGGCGGACGTATGTTTTGTAGGCAGTTTCTTTGATGTTACGGTTATTACATTGTACATTTCTTTTTATGAATCTGGGAGTGTTTTTAGCTTTTGAAGATGTAGTTTCAATATGTTTTTTCCAACTAAAGTCATTACTAATAGTAATCCCCAGATATTTAGCATTTTCTGTGGTTTTTAGTTCTTGATTATGTAGTTTATATGGAAAAATGATATTTTTTCCTTTTTTGTTGGAGATTCTTATGATTTCGCATTTATCAGGATTGAATTCCATAGACCATTTACGTTCCCATTCTTCTAATTTTGTCAAATCATCTTGAAGTTTGTTAGAGTCTACTAATGAGTCGATGGTGAGGTATATGATGGTATCATCAGCAAATAAGCGTATTCTACTTTTAACAGAGTCGGGAAGGTCATTGATGAAACAAAGGAAGAGACAAGGACCCAACACTGAACCTTGGAGAACCCCTGATAGAACTGGTAGAGAATCAGAGTGTGAGCCTTCAACTACTACAGACTGAGAGCGATTACTAAGAAAAAACTGAATCCAAGATAGAGATGTTTTGTTGACACCAAGTTTCATGAGTTTATAGAGAAGAAGTTGATGATCGACCTTGTCGAAAGCTTTCGAAAAATCCATTACAATGAGATCTGTTTGTTTTCCAGATTGGAGATTGTCAAAAATTTCTTCTCAAGTTCTTGTTCAAGTGGAGATAACCCCCTTGTACTAAAATACGGAAATACACGAACTGTACCGAGAGTGTTAAGACTACACGTCCGGTGACCGGGCAAACAACAAAATTACATTCTTATCTGAATCCAAATGAAATTAGCATTGTTTTCTACCTTTACTATTGTGTAGTTAACAGATATTTATAGCGCGCTTTAAATAGCCAACACAACAAAATTATGTCAAATGAATTAATCATCTCCCCACATACGCAGACGAGCGTGTATTTGATAGCCTTAATCACACCCTATTACCTGATGTCCACCACGCCGAGGGATGCGGCTGCCACAGAGGTAGGAAATCAATAACGGTGATTTAGCTGTATTTTTTCATTTCGACTTTCCATGAAGATATTCTGGTGCAGGCATACGTGTAAATGCCTAAACATATTATATGATTAATCCTGGTCGTCAACTTTGCGAAATAAAAAAGTATTCAGCTGTTTAAATTGGACATTTATTAAAATTGATGCGAAAATCATATTCAACGGCCCAATTCGAAGTGTTTACAAAATATTTTGATCGGGTTTACCTCACACGTCAAACGATCAATCATCTGGGGATAATCCTGGCAAGTTTCAAGTCTGTCCGTACGTCTACACCGACGTTCTGACCCTCCAAAGAGACCCGGGTATAGTCACGCATGATAAACTTTACCGCAGAGGGCATTTTTAAATGATGCCCATCCCGCCGAGGAGTCAAAATATAGGATATCGTTTACGGCAGAGGGAAATTTGGTGTAAAAACGTCTATTCTGGCTGTTTGTTTCGCTTTTAAGACTTGGGAGGTCATGGAATCATTTGCAGTATGCATCGTTTATACTTATGTTTAATAATGGGCGCTTTTCAATGGCGAACACCGCTGTAACACGGTGTTAATTAGTCTATTTCTATCTCCGACGTTGCATACTATCTGCTACATGTATAGATTGGTTCTGCGCATGCTGCTGTAAATGTTCATTTTGTAAATTCGTTTTTGTTTCAATTTCTTTTATGATGAAATATACAGAAATAATGATATCTTAAGTCCTGGTACTTGCGTTCTTGCAGGTTACGGTTAATATTAGATATTAAATCGTTCTGCATTTATTATATACAGCTTTCATTTAAATACACATCAGATCATATAGTTTAACACAGTTTGTCGAGTAGTATATTTAAGCATAATATATTTAAAATATATGAGAATTGTATTAAAAAGACGCTAAGACACTGATTTGCAGCTTACGCTAGAGTGATTGACCATTTAGTTACATGGAACTGGAATAAGATGAAAACACTTGGAATGTTGGATATAGGACAGAAAACATACACCGACGTGATTCCAAATGAAGGTGAAATATTCATTTCTAGTGACCAGCTTGTGGGCATTTATCGAAGTTACAGGGCAAAATATCAAAATTGAATACATCTTTAAAGTTGTCAAGAGAGATCGATCAGAATGAAATCTTCATTTCAGATAGTAACTCGGCAATAACAGGTGGTTTAGTTATTTCCATTGCATTTTGATAGATGAAACTTGCCAGGATTATCCCCAGATGATTGATCGTTTGACGTGTGAGGTAATCCGATCAAAATATTTTGTAAACACTTCGAATTGGGCCTTTGAATATGATTTTCGCATCAATTTTAATAAACGTCCAATTTAAACAGCCTGAATTGTTCTTTATTTCGCAAAGTTGGCGACCAGGATTAATCATATAATATGTTTAGGCATTTACACGTATGCCTGCACCAGAATATCTTCATGGAAAGTCGAAATGAAAAAATACAGCTAAAAAAACTAACACCACTATTCACCGTTATTGATTTCCTACCTCTGTGGCAGCCGCATCCCTCGGCGTGGTGGACATCAGGTAATAGGGTGTGTTAATTGAGATGTAATGTAGCGCTATATTTGTATCAGCAGTATTTCTTTTACTTTATAACTAACGACTAAAATTTTACAGGGCAAACGCGGTATTACACCCGCAGCACCGAAACTTTTTAAGTTCAACACACCTATATTACATAATTATGTCTCCCCAGGAGACATATTGTTTTTGCCCTGTCCGTCCGTCAGTCCGTCCATCCGTCCGTCCGTACGTCACACTTAATTTCCGAGCAATAACTGGAGAACCATTTGACCGAGAACCTTCAAACTTCAAAGGGTTGTAGGGCTGCTGGAGTAGACAACCCCTATTGTTTTTGGGGTCACTCCGTCAAAGGTCAAGGTCACAGGGGCCTGAACATTGAAAACCATTTCCGATCAATAACTAGAGAACCACTTGACCCAGAATATTGAAACTTCATAGAATGATTGGTCATGAAGAGTAGATGACCCCTATTGATTTTGGGGTCACTCCGTCAAAGGTCAAGGTCACAGGGGCCTGAACATTGAAAACCATTTCTGATCAATAACTAGAGAACCACTTGACCCAGAATGTTGAAACTTCATAGGATGATTGGTCATAAAGAGTAGATGACCCCTATCAATTTTGGTGGCACTCCATTAAAGGTCAAGGTCACAGGGGCCTGAACATTGAAAACCATTTCCGGTCAATAACTTGAGAACCACTTGACCCAGAATGTTGAAACTTAATAGGATGATTGGTCATGCAGAGTAGATGACACCTAACGATTTTGGGGTCACTCAGTGAAAGGTCAAGGTCACATGGGCCTGAACATTGAAAACAATTTCCGGTCAGTAACTTGAGAACCACTTGACCCAGAACGTTGAAACTTTACAGAATGATTGAACATGCAGAGTAGATGACCCCTATTGATTTTGGGGTCAGTCTATTAAAGGTCAAGGTCACAGTGGCCTGTTCATGTAAAATCATTTTTTGGAAATAACTTGAGAACCACTTGACCTACAATGTTGAAACTTAATAGGATGATTGGACATGCAGAGTAGATGACTCCTATTGATTTTGGGGTCACTCCGTCGAAGGTCAAGGTCACAGGGGCCTGAATATTGAAAACCATTTCCGATCAATAACTAGAGAACCACTTGACCCAGAATGTTTAAACTTCACATGATGATTGGTCATAAAGAGTAGATGACCCCTATTGATTTTGGGGTCACTCCATCAAAGGTCAAGGTCACAGGGGCCTGAACATGGAACACAATTTCCGATCAATAACTAGAGAACCACTTGACCCAGAATGTTGAAACTTCATAGGATGATTGTACATGCAAAGTAAATGACTCCTATCAATTTTGGTGGCACTCCATTAAAGGTCAAGGTCACAGGGGCCTGAACATTGAAAACCATTTCCGGTCAGTAACTTGAGAACCACTTGACCCAGAATGTTGAAACTTAATAGGATGATTGGTCATGCAGAGTAGATGACACCTAACGATTTTGGGGTCACTCTGTGAAAGGTCAAGGTCACAGGGGCCTGAACATTAAAAACCATTTCCGGTCAGTAACTTGAGAACCACTTGACCCAGAATGTTGAAACTTCATAGGATGATTGAACATGCAGAGTAGATGACCCCTATTGATTTTGGGGTCAGTCTATTAAAGGTCAAGGTCACAGTGGCCTGTTCATGTAAAATCATTTTTTGGAAATAACTTGAGAACCACTTGACCTACAATGTTGAAACTTAATAGGATGATTGGACATGCAGAGTAGATGACCCCTATTTATTTCGAGGTCACTTGATCAAAGGTCTGAGCCTGAACAGTGACTTGAGAACCACTAGGCCAAGAGTGTTGAAATTTAGCGGGATGACTGGACATGCCAAGTAGATGATCCCTATTGCAGCCAACCATCAGTGTCTCTTTGACTTTCGCTCCTGACCCCTATTGACTTCTTGCCTATAGGACTTTGCATTGGGGGAGACATGCGCTTTTTTACAAAAGAATTTTCTAGTTAACAATTAAAGTAGTTGCCTGTCAAAAAAAGTTGCTTTTAAATGCTGCTTTTAACAAGAGCTGTCCGTCAAACAGCCAATGATCAACTATTCAAATTGTTGTCCCAGAAGCAGGAATATTACCCTAAATGTTAAGATATCTATATAGTTTCAATCCAGTATCTGCATTTAAGGTTTGGAGGTAGTAACTTGTAAACAAAACTTTAACCAGGATTTTCTTAGTCTGAAAAGGGGCATAATTTTGCCAAAACACATGTTAGAGTTATGGGACTTGATGCTATTACCTAGTTTTATAACACCGAAGACATATGTGAAGTTACAATTCAATATCTGCATTAGTTTTGGAGATAGTAACTAGCACGCAAAACTTTAACCAGGATATTTTAAGTCTAAAAGTGGGCATGGTTTAGCCAAAATACATGTCAGAGTTAAGGAGCTTTACCTAGTGAGGTTGGTAATCGGCCTACAAAAAGAAAAAAATAAGTTTCAAAGCTATAAGCCTTACAGTAAAGGCTTTATGTACTTGCAAGCAAAACTTTAACCAGGATTTTCTAATTCTAAAAAAAGGGAATTATTTGGCCAAAATACATGTCAGAGTTATGGAAAATGATGCTATCACCTAGTTTTATAACCCCAAAGACACGTGTGAAGTTTTAGTTCAATATCTGCATTAGTTTTAGAAATAGTAACTTGACCGCCAGACTTTAACCAGGATTTTCTAAGTATAGAAGGGGCATAATTTGGCCAAATTTCTTGTCAGAGTTTTGGAACTTGATGCTATCACCTAGTTTTATAACCCCAAAAACACATGCGAAGTTTCAATTCAATATCTGCATTAGTTTTGGAGATAGTAACTTGTCCGCCAGACTTTAACCAGGATTTTCTAAGTATAAAAGGGGTATAATTTGGCCAAAATGCATGTCAGAGTTATTGGACTTGATGCTATCACCTAGTTTTATAACCAAGAAGACACATGCGAAGTTTCAATTCAATATCTGCATTAGTTTTGGAGATAGTAACTTGCATGTAAAGCTTTAAACAGGAGTTTTTAAGTCCAAAGGGGGCTTTAATTGGCAAATATACATGTCAGAGTTATAGGACTTGACCTAGTGAGGTTGGTTATTGACCTAGAAAAAGGAAAAATAAGTTTCAGAGATATATGTCTTAAAATGATAGCCTAATGTACTTGCATGCAAATATTTAACCAATGTGTGACGCCGACGCCAACGCCCACGCCAGGGTGTGTAGAATAGCTAGACTATTCTTTGAAAAGTCGAGCTAAAACGAATGTTTTTTTTTTTTTTTGAGGCCCCAGCTGGGTAACCCCGTTTATTTTTCTTTGCATAACATACATGTATATGACATACAATTTTTATATACAATGTCAATGACATATATAGTCAAAAACAAAACATGATCTTAACATGTTTCTAATCAAAATCACGTCAGATTCAATACGAATATTATGCAAAGAGTTTTGGAAGGTAAGAAAACAGGAAGGAAGGAGAAGGAAGTAGAGAAGAAAAAAAAGAGCTATGTCACTTGGGAGTTCTAACTTTGATTAATGAAAAAGTAGATTAAAAAATGAGGAATAAAGGGTGATCGTTTCCTGGTTTCAGTAGTAAGTACTCAATACTAGTATATGTACAAGAGTTTTAGGGGTTGTAAAGTTTAGTGTAGTCAGCTATTATATTTCATCGAACTTTGACCATTTTTCTTCATGTCTATCTAACTTGTTTTGCATTAATGCGATTTCTTTTTCAATTTTTATCCTAGCTTTCAAGTATTGTACAAAGCACTCAAACATTGGAATGTTTTTGCTGTACTTAGATTTAAATATAAAATATTTGCATAATATTATTATAAAGTTTATAAAATTCCTTTAGTAATCAATAGATTTTGAATATTGTTCCAAAAGGCTTGTACTTTGGGGCATTCCCATATTATGTGTTCAATTGTTTCTGTATTCATGCAGCAGAAATCACATAGGTTACTGGGGGCCAGCTTACAGATAAATAGATATTTATTTGTGGGCAACAGACGCATTAAAAATTTGTATTGAAAACTGCGTAGATTTGTATCAATGGTAGAAAGGAATGGTACGCTAAAAATATTCTTCCAATTTAGGTTTTCATTTTCAAAAAAAGATTCCCATTTCACAGCAGCAGTTGGTTTTTCATATGGTACATTGGTTGCTTGTAAATTATAAAGATACTGGTTGGGTGTTTTACAAACTTTTAGTTTTTCTATATGAATGTTTGTTTTATTTCCGTACAGAAAATTTTCAGAGATGCTTTCTATTAATATTTTCGGTATCTTTGTAACCAACTGGTAGTATTTGAGATAATCACTTTTTTCCAAGTTAAGTATTCGTTCTGCTTCTTCAAACTTATAAAACCTGTTTGTTCGGAAATCAAATAATTGATCAATATATTTTATTCCCTTTCTGTTCCAATTGTCCCAATATATTGTATTTTGTTGTAATTTAATGTCGGAGTTGTTCCATATTATATGTTTTTTCACTTCATTATTTGTGTTTGAAGAATTCATGATTTTAAACCACGAAGTTAAAATATCTTTCAAAAATTTGTGATTTTTGCAAATTCTAGCAATATCTTGTGTGTGTAAATTACATTCGAAAATTAAACTGCCCCAAAGTTTTTAAGGAATTTCTTATACAGTATTTTCCAAAAACCGTTATTTTCATTTGAAATTATTCTTTTAACCCAACATGCTTTGATCGAGTACAGAAAAGCTTTAATGTCTGTGAGTTTAAGTCCTCCCAGATCATAGTTATTTACTAATGTTTTGCGCTTTATTTTTTCATTTTTTCCGTCCCATAAAAATTTAAAAATAGTTGACGTGATATCTTTGATAGTATCTTCTGGTGGGTTTTCAAGCACCGTAAATGGATAAATAAGTTTCGGTAGAGCATATGTTTTAATCACAGTTACTTTACCCAATAGGGTTAGTTTTCGATGTTGCCACTGTTTCAGACAATTTTTGAATTCTTGCAATTTAGGTTCGAGGTTGAGCTTATTATTTGATTCTAAATCTGTATAAAATGTCATTCCAAGTGTTCTAGCTTGTTTAGAAGTCCAAACGAAATTCATGTTTTCAGCATATTTTAAGTTCCTCTGTTTAAGTGAACCAGCCTTTAGAACTATAGATTTTGTTGTATTAAGTGTGAGTCCAGATATTTTGCCAAATTCATTTATAACTTTTATAAGTCGTTCAAAAGATTCTTTCTGTCCATTATTTACATAAGTGGCATCATCTGCGAACAAGGTTTGTTTAATATCTGTGTTGTCTATTGTTATACCTTTTATTGTATTATCTTTTGCTATAAAATTTGTCAGTAATTGAATGCATATTATGAACAAAGAAGAGGAGAGAGGACATCCTTGTCTAACACCCTTCTTTATTGGAAAGCTTTCTGACATATAACCATTATTTATTATTACACTGTTTATTTTGGTGTAAAATAGTTTTACCCATGTAATTAAAGATGGTCCGAAGTTGAAATGATGGAGACATTGCATCATAAAGCTGTGATTTAAGCTGTCAAATGCTTTTTGGTAATCAGAAAAAAAGAGTAGACCAGGTTGATTATTAGCTTCAAGGTATTCAATGATTTCATAAATTAAGCGAACATTTTCACCAATATAGCGGCCTTTCATAAAACCAGTTTGTTCATGAGTAATAATTTTATCTAAAACTTTTTTAATAGCAATAGTTTTGGTTGCAATTTTGTAATCTATATTTAAAAGACTGATAGGTCGCCAGTTTGAAAGTAATGATTGGTCTTTTTCAGTCTTTGGTAATAGTGTTAATATACTTTGCTTTTGTAAATCTGTTAGTTCACCTTTTCTATACGAGAAATTTAAGGAGTTTATGAGGTAGAGTTTTATTTCGTTCCAAAAGAGCTTATAAAATTCTGTTGTTAGCCCGTCAGAACCGGGACTTTTGTTGTTTTTCATATCAAGTAGTGCTTGTTTACACTCGTTTTCTGTCAATAAACCTTCGCATGTTTCCATTTCATCATTTGATAATTTGTTTATGTTCTGATCCAAAAAATTTATATTTGTTTGGTTTTGTTCATGTTTTTCGTATAAAGTTCTATAATAGTTTACTTCTTCTTTTAAAATCTGATCATTTTTGTTATTTCTTGACCATTAATTATTAGTTTTGTAATGTTCTTTTTTTCTGCACGTCTTTTCTCTATATTTGAGAAATATTTAGAATTATTTTCATTACCTTCAATATGTATAGCTTTTGATCTAATCAATATACCATTGACTTTTTTCTCATATAAACAGTCAAGCTCATTCTGTTTTTCTGTTATTGTATCTTTAATATTATTTATGTATTCATTTTCAACAAGTACCTGTTTATTTAAACTTTCAATTTCTTTTATCAGTTTACTTTCCTGATCTGTTTCAATTTTCTTTTTGTATGTAGAATATTTAATTGCTGTATTTCTAATAGTACCTTTGATAATTTCCCATAAAATATCAGGTTCAGCTTCAGAGTTTTGTCTAACTAATTCCTTAATATTGTCTTTTATCAATGATTTAAAATCATCATCTAAAAGAATACTGTTGTTTAGCTTAAAATAACCTGGACCTCGTTTACATTTGTCAAAATTTATTTGCAGATTAACACACGAGTGATCGGTTTTAAAGCCTGGCATTATATAACAATTATTTGATAAGTTACATAAGTATTCGGAAATTAAAAAATAATCGAGTCTACAGTATATACGTGGTGTTGAGTTTGATTTCCATGTAAATTGGGTGGATGAATTGTTCATATGTCGCCATATGTCAATTAAGCTACATTCTTGTATAATTGCTTTAAGTTTATTTCTTGATTTTAGTTGAGTGTCGACTCTCCCATTTCGTTTGTCTTTTGTTATATCTAATACTCTATTAAAATCTCCCCCAATGATAACGTTTTTGTCATTATTTTCAATTAAAAATTCTTCAAGAGATTTAAAAAAGTTGACGTCATCTTTATTTGGGCCATATATATTAATTATTGTTATATCTTGGTCCTTATAATTTAATTCTAAGGCAATAAGTCGTCCTTTAACTATTTCTTTGAAACTAATTATATTATGTGATTCTTCTATATTGAGCAAAATAGCGACTCCTTCGCTATTGGAACTATTTCCGCTGAAGTAAGATTCACCATTCCAATCAGATTGCCAGAATGTACTTTTGTTATCTGGTAAATGTGTTTCCTGAAGAAGACATATTGAGAATTTTTGAGATTTTAACCATTGGAATACCTGCTTTCTTTTATTTGAATTTCCTAAACCCCTAACATTCATTGAGCTAATTACGGATGCCATGAACTATTTAGAAGTGCTACTAAAACCTTACTTAACATGGAAACGATCATTTTCCTAACACTGAATTTGTTTTTAGTGGAAAACATATTTTGAAAAGATGTCAAGGGTACCAATTTTTAAGTGGTGAGCTTATTTATAGCGAGAACTATCAACATTTTTTCTATAGCTGAAAGTTATTTCTACGTAAGATAAATGCAAATTACATTTAGAAAAATAAAAACAAAAACACACAATACGCACAAAAAAACACAAAAATACATATATAGCGAGAACTATCAACATTTTTTTCTATAGCTGAAAGTTATTTCTACGTAAGATAAAATGCAAATTACATTTAGAAAAATAAAAACAAAAACACACAACACGCACAAAAAACACAAAAAATACAAAACATACTTTTTAACAGAGGTCTCAATGCCATTTTTCAACATTCATATATGACCAGCAACATGTGATCTTAGAATTCTATTTCAGCTTAAGAAAGAAAAAAAATACCGATAAAATATTTTACGTTTCGTTATCATTTTTTGAAAGCATTCTTATTTGTATCATTGTTTTTAACAAAAATATTTTTAATACACTGACATGAAATTTATGAAGCTTATTGCCGAAGGAGGTAAAACACATGATGTATATGCAAAAAGGAACAAGTTATGCATACGAATGTTATCTCAATTGACTTTATGCATTAAATAAGATGCGTACATGTTTGATGATACACAGGCCTTTAGCAACTTGATTACCGGACGCCAAGAAAATTCAAACAGGTTAGGTCCGGTTACCGAACTCATAGCCAAATGGCAGTGTCATATTTTTCCCGTCACTAGCGGAAACTTCCGAGCACGAATATAAAAGCACCCTCTGGTATCATAATGAGAAATGTACATTATGGTAACCTCATTATGCTTAGAGCTATGCTGTATTCTGCATTGTGACAAGTGAGACTGTGTTTGTTTAAAACTTTGTTAGCTATTCATGCGTACGAATAAGCACATTCAACCAGTCCAGGAGCCACTTCTGTCCATATCATCAGCATACAGACAACATAAACACACGGGGAAGGTGTATCTAGGTTAGCCACAAGCTAATACACCGACTGATGCATATCACATTGCAGCATGAACGAAAGCAAGATAATGTCATAGACTAATGAAGAAGTAACCATGATATAAAAATGAAACAATTAAGCATGACTTGTATGAATGTCAGAAAGGAACAAGTAAACATAGGATGCACAAATGGTCATGCAACAATGCAAAAAGGGATGTCCGAAGGAAGCATGTGAACATGAGAATAACGAATGCATATATGTAAATCGCAAGATTAAATATACGAAAGCGCAATGCAGTTTTTGCCCTAATTCTGTTCCATATTTTGACGCATTTTAGTCTCTTTTTTTCAAATACACTGTACGCCAAAATTTAGATTTAAACTATTTCGGAGTTTATTTCGTATGAAATGTTTTTTCTTTACAGAGACGTTATACGGTTTTATTTTCATAACATATATATTCTGCGATAAAACAAAATTTTGATTACACATGTCTCGACAATTAAAGCATGTTCTAACTACTAAATATTATATATTTCATTTCTCAGACCGATATGTTGAAATTGGATTTGGTCTGCACCTGTCACGTGCCCAAACGGATTAAAGTACGCTTTATGCTATTAATGTTCTAATGTTTTTGATACAGGAATTAAAGATCGATAAATCATGTAAAGTATTCATCATTTTTATACGATGTACCACTTAAAACTCATCTATTGCAATCGCTAATTTAAAAGCAAAATCATATCTCTTTTACAAAAATCATATATTTAAAAGCGTTATCCTGATATATCCGACATAAGGGTATTCGAAAACGTATGAGACAAATCGCTACAAAGCAGACGGATCTGTGTAAGCTGGCCAACAAAGTGGGGTTTTCTAAGGTTATTCGTATTCTTGCTTCGCGTCATTGACATAATTGACATGATTTAAATTCTAGACATAATTGACTTAATTAAATTTTCACTAACTTATTCCTTGTGCAACTGGGATAAATATTATATATGTTTAAAAAAAGAGCTATAATCAGAAGAAAAAATAATCAAAGATGTATGTAAGGCTGTATGGACTTGCAGTGTCGCTCTTTCCTTTTAATCGAAAACCGTTGTCTGCTAATGTGATTGGAAAGTACTGATCAGAAGTTATATATGTTATTTTCCCATTTTGTTCCTTTGTCTGTTACATCTATATACATTTACATGTAAGACCGCTCATCGCCCCTCAACCGCTGAGCTTTGTTTAACAGGTTGTGGACTAGTAAGAGGCGAGAGAAGGGGCATAGAGCGGGTAAGTATAATACAAATGTAGTTTATTAAGGACCTAAAACACAGAAACAACAGAAGAGAGACATTCAGATAGACACAAAAGTGATTAACCACGATTTTCCTGTTCTTTGTAACGAAAATGTATGTGTAATAGAAAGAAACAATATACAAAAGATCTTTGTTTAAAACACCTAAAATTTTAACCACTGGCAAGAACATCAGACTACCTGTATCGCAGTTTAACTACAGTAAACGGTACTTCTAAATCGGAAACACTTTTGCACAGGAAGTGATCCAGAATTATGCAGAATTTCATTACTACGTGAAATAGAAAAAAGATAAAATTCCCCCAAAAAATTCTAAACGATATATACCTAGTCGTGTTCAAAATTTGAAGTTCTGTTAAAGCCTGAAATAGTTACGGATCAGAAACCATGGGCAATGTCGTATTGACTTTGCAATTTGTCCAATTTATACCCGCGTCGCTTCAACGTTTGTTTGTTATTATAATGTCCAAAAAGTATAGTATTTAGATATCAATGGTAATCACAGTAGAGATAATATGAGAAATTCCCTCAATTTTCACGGTGGTGAATCATTAAATGAAATCATTAAAAGAAATGGATTACCCTTGTACATAGATATATTTTTTCTGTCTTTTTTAAACCCTTTATTTTTCCATATTTCCATAGTTGCATGAGAATTTCATGGCTTAACATAAATCAAATCCTGATCACGCACAATACTCTGATTCATCTTAATATTCATTCTGTTTTTAAATTTTGTTCAAATTAGAAATATATCAAACAAAACCTTGATTATTGGCTTGGAAGGGAAGTTTGCATAACTGTAAATAGGGACCGTCAGACAAAATCGTTGGAAAGTTATAGTTGTTCCAATGTTTTGTCATAGAATGTAGTTGTTACTAAATTAATGTAAAAGTAGAAATTTTAGCGAGGGTTTAATTTTCGCTATATTTACGAGGCCCTACATCTCGCGAAAATTAATCCCCGCGTAAATATTCACAATTAGTATAATTCAAATTCAAGTAATATACTAACTTTACAATTTCACGAAAATTAAACCTTGTGAACATACTGATAATTTCAAATTTACAAAATTTTGACCCAGCGCAAATATGTGCTTTTAGAGTATGTATATAGAGAATAATAGGTTAGTGCCGTAGATGAGAAAGTTTATCTGGCGAGGTGGAGGAGGTTATCGGGTGAGCCGAAGGCGAATCTGATAACGTCCGGAGCCGAGCCAGATAAACTTTCTCCATCTTAGGCACTAACCTATTATTCTATTTATCTTGTCATTACTTCATTTTCATAAGTGTGCGACAACCGTTTTAATGACGTCATATACGTAATGACGTCACTTATATAATGACGTAATTACCGACACAGTAATGTGGTTACAATTAAAAATCGCAATAACTTCTTCGTTTTTGAATAAAAACTCATTATTTGACCACTCATTTTCTTAGTTCGGACATTTCCAACACAATGATGATGGTTTCAATGCAAAATTTCTTATGACATCAATATCGATCATAAGGTCACATGATCAACTGACCGTATATCATTGGTCACGTGTCAACTGACGGTATATCAAGAAAGATATACGGCACCCTGATATCGGGTCAAAAATACTGCAAGTGACAGGATAAGTTTCGTTATTCTAAGATGAGTCTGAAACTGTAATATTATGTTCTTAATCAAGCAATTTCATATTGGCCGTGTTATTTGTCCAAGAGTTGTCGTACTGGCTGCCCGAGGACAATTAACTAGGCCAATATGAAATTGCTTGATTGATGATAATATTATTATTCAACTTTCGACTGTTGGCAGTAACACCATAAGAACTCTTGTGCGTTACCATATGGCAGATATGCGCGTTCAGGTGAAACATCTTGACAAGTTGTTTAGACATATTTTAGAAATGATAATCATTTTAGCCAATAAAACAGAATGAGTTGTATGTAGGTACTTGAGAATAATTTTGAGCGATATTTTTGATGCGACATAATCAAGAGTAACTAGAACTTACCTTATTTTTTTGAATTCCTATTTATTTCCTTTAGTGAGTATCCTATCATTTAAACTGTGATAAAAAACTGCTTTAAAAGTCATTTCCTTTTAGGCTGCAGGCTACGAGACACAAAATTTTACACATATGTGTTGATCAAGATAATACAAGCAACCAAGCACATATTATACACCCCCATGCCTCGTTTAATTCTTATCCGAAATTGTTTGCACTTTACAACTGACACTCGTGCTCGCCAATTTATTCATCCACTTTCCAGCATGTGAATCGCTATTTATCATTGCACAAATAGTTCTCACTATCAAAATGTCTGTGAAAGATAGGTCTCATCCTTTTAATTAATCTGAGTTTCGCATATTGTCTCATTATTTTCCTTGAAAATTGTCAGACTGACAGGAAACACTTGTTTTTACACAATACCAAATAAGCGAAAGTATCGTTGTGATATATAAAGACGTACATCGACATCGTACGTCCGCTAAGTCATACTCAGTTATTACATGAACATGTTAGATGATTTTTTTGTCAAAAATGTGAAAAAAATGTAATATATAACTCTGATGTAAAACAAAATGGCGTCATTTAAAAATCTAACGGAAGTGACTTCTCCGTATTGGCTCTCTCTTTTGAACCAGTCAAATTGCTTGAATTCCGTATAGGCCCTGTTTTCTCGTATTGGCCCTGCTTTTCTCATATTGGCTCAGTTATGTTTTGTATCAGCTCTATTTGTTTCATATGTTGTTCGCAATTGATCTAATACAGTGTGTAATATTGTAAAGTTGAATAATAATCATTGTTACTAAAGTCTTGCCTGTGTTGTAGACAATAATAAAATTTATACAGTGTGTTAATGGTAAACTAAAGTCTTATCATATATTCAAAGATATGAATAATCACTAAACATAGTTTTTTTGTAAAGTATTCAGATATCCTGATTCTAGCCATTTTCTATATGTAGAAAAGACTGAATAATTATAGCGGGCATGGTTACAGTGAATAATTGGATATAAGGAATATATTTTCATGTATCAATGTTTAAAAAAGCATTGAAATAACAAATAGATGTTCAGAACTTTTAATTAAGCGTCATGTTTCTATCGTCCGCTATAATGATCAGGTTTTATGTGCTGTATTTAGCTACATAACTAGCGACCATTTAGAGATAGATATATAATTTTAATTACAAGTACAGACAACATTTGATAGAGCATATCGTTGATTAATTAAAAAGATATAAAGTATTTCAAAGACATTTTATAATAACATAAATATGCGAGACAAATTCTACGTTTTTGTGATAAACATATAAGCAAACTGTCCCATTGTAAAGCTTCAAGGCGTGAAGTATATAAGAAATAAAAAATTGTCCTTTTAAACATCTGCCAGAAAAGACTGTGTAAGATTTTGGAAAGACACCTGCTCATACTTATGAAAAATAAAATAAACCAAAACAAAGCATAAATTAATCAAATAAACTACATTTTGTTATTAGAATGTTAAATATATACAAAGAAAATTGAAATTAAGTACATGTATATAAGTAAGTTCGCTGTTAACATGCTGTCATAAGGAATTCCCCTGTACGTTTGTAAAAATATAACGAACACATCCTGCTTTTCCAGAGGAGCTCGTTATAACTGGTGTTTACTGTATAGATCAAATTTTTAAATTATACGAGTTTTACCGAAGGATGATTTCAATTCCATTACTGTCGTAATACCAAATATCCATACAATGTTGATATAAATTGTATTAGATTGTTATATATAGGGTTTTTGGGACTGGGCGGGAAAATAACGTCTCAGCACTGCAATGTGAGTTCATGGAATTGAAATCATACTTCAGTAAACCTCGTATAATTTTACAATTCCACTTCACACTCTGCAGTGCTGATCCGCTAACTGAGATGTTTAGAGGATATATGGTTTGCACTGCACCATTTAAAGGAAAAATAAGGAAAGCTGTGACTAACTATTTACTAGAGCTATATAAGCATACATAATTGTTTAACAAAACTAAGTATCCATTTATGTTATAAAAAACATCAATGATAGCACTGACAATGAGTAGAAGTAATACTATAAAAACTATATGAAAGTCATTATGTTATATACCATTCGCCGCGTATAAATTTCTATGAACGTCAATAAATCAGTTTGCAAAGAGTCATTTCTATAGAAAAGCTTATGCAAAGGACGTATCATTTGTGATTGGCTTATTATAAAAATATTACATTCGACTAAACCACGAGACTATGTCATATAAATATAAGAAGAATTATTATAAGCTTTAAACTATATGTAAATGAATTAAACATTTTAAATTTCACAACCACACGTGTGCAGTTCTACAAAAGACAGAAACCTCTCAGCTGTCAAACATCATTGACATAACTTCTGAAACTGAAGGTGGCAATTAGCAACCCCCATATTTGCCAGTTAAATGATTTACATATGGAGTTGCTTGATAGGTATTTGTGACGTGGCATAATAAACAAATAAGTGAGTTCAGAATTTTAAACCTTTGGTAGCTGATTGGATGTTTATACTAGATAAACTGGAATTTTTAATATAAGGCCAAACCAATTTATTGTTTCTGCTCATAAATATTTTTACATAATGGATTCGCTTAATAGGTGCTGTGTGACATGGTATAATAAACAAATAAGTGAGTAAAAATTTGAAAACCTCTAGTAGCTGATTGGACTAGATAAACTGGAATTTCTATTTAAGGCCAAACCAGTTTAATGTTTCTGTTCGGAAATATTCTTGTAAACCTTGTAAACTAACCTTTCAAACTCCTCCAAATAAATAATTCTGCAAGAACTTGAATAAACTGATTATCTACAAAATGTGTAAGTCAGAAGTTTGATCAGGGGATGTAATTTTTTGTTTTAAAATTGTGGAAAGATGTTAACATTTAATGTTTTCACGTGATGTATAAAGAAGAGAATTTACATAGAGAATCTATTTACTAGAGCTATATAAACATACATAATTGTTTAACAAAACTAAGTATCCATTTATGTTATAAAAAACATCAATGATAGCACTGGCAATGAGTAGAAGTAATACTACAGAAACTATATGAAAGTCATTATGTTATATACCATTCGCCGCGTATAAATTTCTATGAACGTCAATAAATCAGTTTGCAAAGAGTCATTTCTATAGAAAAGCTTATGCAAAGGACGTATCATTTGTGATTGGCTTATTATAAAAATATTACATTCGACTGAACCACGAGACTATGTCATATAAATATAAGAAGAATTATTATAAGCTTTAAACTATATGTAAATGAATTAAACATTTTAAATTTCACAACCACACGTGTGCTGTTCTACAAAAGACAGAAACCTCTCAGCTGTCAAACATCATTGACATAACTTCTGAAACTGAAGGTGGCAATTAGCAACCCCCATATTTGCCAGTTAAATGATTTACATATGGATTTGCTTAATAGGTATTTGTGACGTGGCATAATAAACAAATAAGTGAGTTCAGAATTTTAAACCTTTGGTAGCTGATTGGATGTTTATACTAGATAAACTGGAATTTTTAATATAAGGCCAAACCAATTTATTGTTTCTGCTCATAAATATTTTTACATAATGGATTCGCTTAATAGGTGCTGTGTGACATGGTATAATAAACAAATAAGTGAGTAAAAATTTGAAAACCTCTAGTAGCTGATTGGACTAGATAAACTGGAATTTCTATTTAAGGCCAAACCAGTTTAATGTTTCTGTTCGGAAATATTCTTGTAAACCTTGTAAACTAACCTTTCAAACTCCCCCAAATAATTAATTCTGCAAGAACTTGAATAAACTGATTATCTACAAAATGTGTAAGTCAGAAGTTTGATCAGGGGATGTAATTTTTTGTTTTAAAATTGTGGAAAGATGTTAACATTTAATGTTTTCACGTGATGTATAAAGAAGAGAATTTACATAGAGAATCTAAAACTGAAAATGATAATATCATTTGATATTTCAAAAATTGACCCCTGACCTATCATCAGGTAGAAACATAATAAAAAGAAGAATATGTATTTACAAATATTTGTTCTAATTTGCATTTGTAAAGCATCAACACTAGAAATGATTTATCATATGTTTGAGGCCGCGAGAGTGAAATAAAGCTATTACGTAAATTTGGTATTACATGAGTGTATGCTTTGACGTCGACGTCATTTTAAGTATAGGAGATGTTGGTCAAATTGCCTTGTTTATGATAGTTAAAGAAAGTAAAACTTTTGATGTATCGACAGCAAAAGCTAACATGTGATAAAAGAATATTACATTTGTGACTTTCCTCATTGATATATTTATTATAAACGTTGAATGAAATTGATAAAAAGCTCGACAGAGCCTCGCATTTTAATTATTTCATTCAACTGTTTAATAAATTCAGTCTGAAAAGACACTCCTGTTATATCCTGCATATATACTTAAAATGGTTATGTGTGATTTTACATACTTCTAGACATTAGGCAGATTTCATGATTAACTGTAAGAGGTCCTCCGAAATTTATCATGTTACAGTTTATTTCTATACCTTGTATCAGTCACTATTTAAACATATATATTTTACAATACTACATGTATGCACAACTCTGAGCTTTGCTCATAGAATCTTCATCTGAGCTTTTGTTGGTCTAAACAATGCATTATTCACATTTCGAGCTGCTGTATTAATAGATACAATAGATGAACAGCTGAAACAACAATTGAACAGAACAGAAAATGACATTTTTTCTTTCCAATTTGAACATTGAGTGTATTTATAGGAATAATACAAAGTCACAATCGACATACTTAGATACGTTTAAAACTACATATTATTAACAGGGTAGATATTTAATTGGTAAATGATATGTTGGACGGGTGGACGGATAGCTCAGTGGTTTGCACACTGGCCTCCCAATCCTGAGGTCGGGGGTTCGATACCCGGCATCTACTCGGGAATTTTCAGAAACGCATTCCAATGTTTCCCACCCAACTAGAGGTGTACTGGTCAGGAACCCAGGCAATCCTTGCGTGTATCAGTGCTATACACTGGGCACGTTAAAGAACCAGGCTGTCTATTCGCAACGAGCTAGGCTAAGTTAACCGGACATGCCTGTATCTGATTTCTGATCTCTCTGTCGTGGGGGCTTTGTCTCACTCTGTCCCTCAGGTCAGATCGCTCTGTGTCTGTACTAGTAGAGGATGAATTATACGCCCTGTGTGGCTGCATTTGAACTATGTAAAGCGCCTTTGAACGTGAAATTGATCATGAAAAGGGCGCTATAAAAATCTGGTATAATAATAATAATAATAATAATATGTTATCAAAAGTTTCACACCAGTCTTTAATTATCTGTCAGGCCCGATTGGACAGTGTCGTTTTATAGTTGAAGATGTTGTGTTCAAAGAATTGGGTCCCTTTGTCCTGAGACATTGATTCTCTAAAATTGCCTTTTCTATGGTACAAAAGATAAGTAGTTGTTCTTCTGCAGAATACGTAGATATATCACTTTTGTATCCATTTTTTGCCACTTTGTTATGGTAAAGTCTTATCATACCCGAAAGCCTTAAAATCACAATCATACATATCTTGTATTTTTCTTATAACCCTTTTGGAGACGCCTTTGTAAGCTTCTGACATTGCTTCTTGTCTTTGTTGCCTACTTTCCGTTCGACTCAACGTGCCCTTTTTCATTTCACGGAGGAAAACATTCACTATAAAGCTTACATTGGAATATGCCAATTCATTACTGAAATACCGATCTGGAAAGGGCATGTACTTACTGATGTATCCCTGAATTTGAAATGACTGCCACAGTCTTTGAGCTATGATGGGTCCAGTCCATACTTTAGCATTACGTTTTGCACCACGAAAAAATGCAACTTTAATTATTCCTGGTATGCTGCTTTCAATACGTGACTCATACAGTAATTTCCTTATAGCGTCATATGTTTTCGGTTGTTTTTTATCTATACCCACCGATTGCAGAACGTATTTCATGTCATTTTCAAATGATTCCTGTTTGTCTGTAACGTAGTGATTTGAGTTGCATATAAAAAACTTTAATCTTGGGAAACATGGTCCATAATGAATAGATGTCACCTTTCTCTTTATACGAAGGTCCGACGCATATTCTAGGAAGTCCTGAAAGTTGAGCGAAAGTAATCTCGTATGTGAAGGACCAGATTTCCTAAGACTTGTGATATTTCGCAAGCTTTTATTTTGTTGATGAACAATTATATCTAATCCTAACGGAATGCAGTGTGGCAAATATATCTTATCCACAAATGCAGAAAATAATCTGGAAAACGGATTTCGAACTGGAATAATAGTCAACGTGTTCTCCAATTTTCGATCATAGAAAGATAGTTTACTTTTTCTATACGTGTATTTAACTAAATAACGGGGTGTAGTTAGATTGTATTTTGCATAGGTCGGTCCATGTTGTAATACGGCAAACATTTGTATAGTGAAAGCAGATCCTATCTTAGGAATAGTAATGCAACTGAGGTTAAACTGGTCATTGTACAAAAGTTTTACAGACGTTTTTGTTGATGGCTTTGTCACATTATTGACTCTGCAATATGAATTTATATTATCTTTCATACTATTCTGTATTTTAACATTCATGTCCACAAACGTTTCGATTTGACGATCCGTGCTATTTTTCCTTGACATCGAAAACCATTCTTCTACGTTCAGTTGTGGTGTTGGTATTAATATCAAAACATACAATAAATACCATATTTTAAAGATATAAATACAGGTTATCTTCTTGAATTAAATTATTTTTCTGGTGTTTATGCATGTGTAAACCCTGGAGAAAAATTACATATTGAATAAAGACAAGAAGGGATTTTATCTTAAATGGTTGCATAAAACAGGATTAACACATGCATGAACAATAGAAAAAAATTTTAATCCTTGCAAACATTGTAAACGTGATTCCATAGCAAATTTTCAGCTTCTTGAAAATTTTACTCTTCGCATCAATACTTTCGAAAACAACCTTTTATTAGATCTTAAACCAACAATTATCATCAGAAAGGAAATGACCTATCAAAGAAAATAAGAAATATAGCCGTTTATCGAATGTTACTGATATCGGTTCTTGCAATGACACACCTCTGAAATCCGCATATTAATACAAACGTGATAAAGGGTAATCATTAATATGTGACTGTCGCCGGTAAACATATGTTTGGACCAGTAGATAACGCATGCCGCTTTTTATAGACACAATCTAGACCAGGTTTGACATATTATCGACAATGTTAATACTGAAAAGATATCCAGATGTTTTGATTTAACGTGACTCGCTACTTTCCTCACGAATTTCGGCACCATCTCAGATTGTGATGATTTTCGGTATAAATGAACGGAAATGCATTTTCTTTCAAATGTTGCATTTTTTTTAGATAAATGTGTGATATAGTTTTTTACGTCGAAGCGCCACCTAGCGGCAACAGTAAATTTGCTCCTTTTTTGTGTTAAACGCTAAAAATCATTCTAGGCATAGTACTAGAGCCGTTTTACGCAATCGAATACCGCCGGAAGTAGAACATTTATGTCAACACCGGTTTCGTATTTCACGCGAAAACAGCTGAAAACTAAGAAGTTATCAACAAATTATAAAGTTACGGGTACCATGAGGATTTTTCATGCATTTAAACGGTAAGTATAATGTTTATGGATTATTCAATACAGTGTGAAAGTAAACTGTTACACTTTAAATGGAAATTATGAAAGAAAAGTCGATAAAAAAGTATTGACTTTCTACTTTCACTTTCATTGCCGCTTTTTGAATTGCCCAAATTTGTGCTTTCTGTTAATTTGTTCTTTCTTGTTTTTTGTTTGTAGATACATAATCCTACAGCAAATTAGTGTGTGAAATGACAGCTTATTTAAAGCATCTGTGATTAACTGGGCCTAAGTTTACCGATTTTTCCATTTAGAATGACCTTTGACTTTATCAGGTCGGAGACTTCCCCTGGATTGAGAGACATTCTCTCGATCTGAACATTGTCTCTCGTTCGAAAGACAAAATTAGCTTAAGCAATGAAAATAAATGAAAGAGTAATTAAAACTCTCTTTTTAGAATGAGCAAATTTATTTGAAATATAGAAAATTATATTTCTTTTATCAAATTTTCAAAATCAAAATTATTTGGGAATTTTGTTTAAGCACTATAATGCTTAAGCAAACTTCTATGATAATGTGTTTCTTGTAAAGTTTACTTGATATAACAAGTTGTTTCAATGAATAAATAATGCGACTGTAATGAAATGATTGTTTTAATAATGATTTCATGTTTTTTCAAGACTTAAGCTAAATACAGTCTTTCGATCGAAAGACATTTTGTCTTTCAAACGAGAGACTGTGTTTAGATGTAGAGACTGTCTCTCAATCCAGGGGAAGTCTCAGACCTGCTTATAATCAGGTCGGAGACATCCCCTGGATTGAGAGACATTCTCTCGATCTAAACATTGTCTCTCGTTCGAAGGACAAAATGTCTTTGGATCGAAAGACTCAAATTAGCTTAAGCAATGATAATCATTGAAAGAGTAATTAAAACTCTCTTTTTAGAATGAGCAAATTTATTTCAAATATAGAAAATTATCTTTCTTTTATCAAATTTTCAAAATCAAAATTATTTTGGGAATTTTGTTTAAGCATTATAATGCTTAAGCAAACTTCTATGACAATGTGTTTCTTGTAAAGTTTACTTGAAATAACAAGTTGTTTCAATGAATAAATAATGCGACTGTAATGAAATGATTGTTTTAATAAGGATTTCATGTTTAATTTATCTAATTTATAATAACACAAACTATTGATCATTGATCTATATAAGGCAGCATTTGATAAAATGCAATCATTGAAAGGCTTGCCTATTAGTATTCAATAGAGCAAACAGTTGACAATTAACAGGCGGTCCATTCTTTTAAATGACACCATAAATAAACTTTCATAATTTGTTTTTCTTCAACTTCTGAATTTAGGCTGGAAGCCATTCCAAACTATGAACTGGTAAATTATATAAGGAGTCATGTAATGATTATGGATGGGATACATTATACTTTTATGGACAATAATAATTTGAAATAATAATATTTTTTTAAGATCAAGGTGTTAAGGTGATTTTATAAAGATGGTGTTATGGTTTTTGCATGATGAGTCTTTTCACAGATTTTATTATTTATATATTTCAGGGTGTCTACATGTCTAATCAGGTTGACAGAAGTGGAAGATGGTCTAGTGGTACAATGATGCATGGATGATACACTTTAATAAGTTTAACATGTAGAAGGTAATGTAATGCCAGTTATTAAAATTACATTCCCCTAAGCATTTAACAGATACACAGTGTAAATGTAATTAAAATGATTTTATGTAAGTTTCATGTAGGATGGTACAGCCAACAGTTTTGAATTAAGAACTTTTGACTTAGGTAAAGGTATCTATTCAGGCTTCTTAAATCTTAGCCCTTCAAATGATACAGGGATAAAAGATCTATTATTGCCAGCCACTATCCATGTTTCAAAGGTTTTAAACACACTATAGCAATAACCATTTTGTTAAAATATCTTGTTAATGCAATGTTTTCACGATATCTGTCACTTGATGTTTTCAATGGATTAGAGTCCTAATTTAATGTAAATTCTGTATTTTTCAGTAATGGAAGTACAAAATTTGTAGGAAGTTGTTTCTTTATTTCAGTGTAAACTGTTCTGTGGATTCATATGATGAGAATGCCAGTGTTGATCTGTATGACTTAATTAAACACAGATATTGATACCTTCAGGTAATTGTACAATATTCAAATAGTTACAATGTAATTCAGTTATTGATTTGGTAAATATCACTTCAAGAGGCTTGTGTAAAGTTTGTTTCACATGAGATCAATGGTCAAGTATGATATAAACTTTACACTTGCAGTAAGAAATGATAAAGTACCAAATATTTACAGACTTATGAATTTAACTTTCCAAATATCTTACAATTTTCTCCTGAAATTAATTCAAAAGGTAAACACAATTCTATGGTTATAAGCTTAAAAAGGTAAATGTAAGAT
Source organism: Mercenaria mercenaria (assembly GCF_021730395.1). NCBI lineage: Eukaryota > Metazoa > Mollusca > Bivalvia > Venerida > Veneridae > Mercenaria > Mercenaria mercenaria. The sequence continues at coordinate 7,442,012 of NC_069362.1, read as the reverse complement.
ATAAAATATGAAATGTCAAGTATAAGGTATGTTATTTTCAAAGGAATTTAAGATATAGTATAAAATATAGCTTGCCATCATAATATTTCAAAATACAAAATTTATGCAGGCTATATTGGAGTCACACATGTCTATCTGTCCACTTCATATCTTCTAAATTTTTTAAAGGATTTTCATAAAATTAACACCAGATGTTAAAATGCAGAGTGCACACTGCATGTCACTAGTTCAAAGGGAACTGGTTACAAGAGAAACAAATATAGGAAAGCCATTTGAGAAAGAAATTAGAAAATTGTATTATCGTTTGATAAGTCTGAATATTGGCCTGAAAAAATATCCCACGGTTATCTCTGCAGTTTTTTCCTTGGTAAACATTAGTGTTTGATATAAAAAAAAATGCAACAGTTAAAGTGCCCCCATTTTAACAAATTTGAATAAAGACCTTTGGGCCAAGTTTAATAAAGATCCGCCAAGTAATTAAAGAGGAAAAGTCATATAAATATATTTCTAATTATAGATCTACATGAAAGCAATACTGCAACATTCAAATCCTTTTTATAGAAAGAAGAAGGTTATGCTTGCCCTAGATTTTCTCAAAAAGTGATTGGTCATTATAATTGCAATATCATTTTAGTATGACAAAGTTTATATTGAACTAAAATACCAATGTAAATTTTTGAACTACTCAATGCATTTTCTTCAGTCTTAAAACATTTGTTTATCGTAAGTGCCATGGTCAATACCACCTCCATATTACTTGTGTTTTGTCCTTTTTAATTTCACTGAAGAATAGGTAGAGGTATTGCACATCCATTTTTTAGCATCCCGATTTTATAAAGTGTTGTATGTAAGCTTTTATCTCAGAATTATGTCTCATCCAAAGGTGGGGAGATGTATTGTGTTTGCCTTCTCGTCTTTCCGCATTAAGCCTGTCCAGCTTTTACAGGACAAGCTGCTGGTCAGATTTCGATGAAACTACACAGGACTGATCAGTACCAAGCATAGGGTTGTGCATATCGCTTGCATGTTCCTTTTAGCTGCACTAAATTGCAGCCAGAGCTAAAAATAGAAACATCTTGTCGGCTTTCACAGGTCAAACTACTTAATAGATTTTGATGAAACTTCAAAGGAGTGATCAGTACCAAGCATATTTGTGCATATCGCTGACACTTTCATTTTGGTGCACAAAATAGCCGCCATAGCTAAAGGTATACATAGATTGGAGACATGTTTTGTCATAAAAACACCTAAAGCACCTTCCAGTTTGCTAATGAAAAATGTATCAAACTTCTTACACTTGCAGACTGTAATAATTTGACATTAAATGCACTGATTCCATAACTGCATTTGGCATTTTTACAAAATTATTGCGCTTTTCGTACCATAGAAATATGTTGTGTAACATGTTACCTCATTAAGCATCATAAGAGCAGAAGGTTCTATGACTAAGAAATGTTGGCCCTTTTGTACTTGTCATGTGTATGGTTTCAGTATTTTATATTATCATTACTTTTTGTTGTGCCAGTTTGCAGTAGTGAAGACTTAGTTGTCCAAATGGTGTGCATGTGCCCGTCCTGATTTGTTTGTCTGGACAATATATTATTGATTAGTCTTCACGAAACTTTGCAGGTCAATTTCCTTAAGTTCCCTGTCAACTTTGATGTGGCATGGTTACTTTAGAAACACTAAAGTGATGTAACCACTGTACTAGTCAAACGTTTCGTATTTCAGATTTTTATCACATTACAGGCTACTGGTCTTTATCAGCCTTCATAAAACTTTCATATTTCCAAAAATGTTGTATTTGGATTTGACTTGGCATTATTCAAACATTAAGAAGTAGTACTATAAGGCAATATTTGACCTCTTGCCCAGTACTTTTTGATTTTATCTGTAACTATGAAATTGCCTTTTCCTAGAAACTGGTTGGCTTATTTTTGGTGAACTTACGTTTTTTATGAATTGTAGTTATGATCTTTATCTCATGAAAATGTCCATTTTTATAAAATTTATAATTTTTACTGTCAACAAAGAGCATACCACATATTTATCACTTTCATTAACATACTTGTACTATATTCATTAAACATTATTATTCCTTCTCTTGAGAAGGAATATCTTAATCCAATAAGTCACACTTGACTGAGCTACTGATGACGAAAGCTGTTGTAATTACAAGCTGGCCAATTAAACTCCGTGACCTTAGAAATAACCTCTGACGTTAAACTATTCTTTCTCAATTGTGGGGACTCCATGGGTTGCACAATACTTAACCCGAGGATGATTAACTGATTCTTTTATTTCCTCCTGAACATAACACCAGATAGACATATATCAGCAAATTTAAATGTAAACAACCAAATATTATCGTTACCTTCAAATGCATGGTAAATATATGAAAACAAACCCCATTGCGACCCTCTAAGTATGTGTAACAAATTCACACATCGAATACCAGGTCAATGTCTTATTGCCGTATTTACTCTACTGAAAGAGGTAACAGATTTAATTTGTTGTTGGATTTAACAATTTATGTTAAATAACTAGCGTAGATACTTACCTGATATTTTTTGGCAGTATAAAACAGACATTGCAACCAAAATTTTACAAGATGGTCATTTTATATTTATATAGATGTGCCCTAGAAGGAACTTTTGGTATGCTTTAACTTGTATAAATCATTATATTTCATATGGACAGAATTAAATAAATATTTAAGAACATCAGTGTTTTCTGATTGCTAGATGAAACAGACCATAGGTCAAGTTAGGGTCAATTCTGACACTTTATATGCAAATTGATAAGGGAGATAACTAGTACTGTCTTAAGTAACCAATATTAAGTTACACAGTTGCCTTCCCTTTACACAAGTAGGACTATTTGTTGTTGATCATCTTTTGAATATTTTTCCATCACTGATGACAGAACATTGAAAACAAAAGTTGTTGTATCATGCAATTAGATCATATATAACAATATATACATTTTTATTCCATTTTTTATTTTTAAATGTTCTTTAAATTAGGTACTATGCCTAAATAATGTTGACATTTTTTATCCGATTTTGACGGCAAAACGTTCATTTTAATCTACAGACATTCTATTTAATCACAATATCTTTATTTGAATGAACTTTTACAAATTTTACCTCGTCCGTCAAATAAAGTAGCAATAAAAGCATGTTTTAAACGGTGATTTTTTTCATATTTCCACATTTTGTGCAACATTTATAAACAAAATGATAGAGGAAAAGAAATTGGGGTCAGTGCATAAGATTTTTCGCTATAACGTTTCCCAACATTACTTACCGTCGTAATATATTAAGAGAACTTAACGTCTCCTTATATATCCTTACTCCATATATATAGTCTTCTTTAATTTTTTTTTTCTTTTATTTCATTTTGCAAATTCAGTAAACCTGTAAACAAAAACCAGCATCCGGAAGAAACTGAAGCGGCCTTTGTTTACATGTGGTCTTTATCCATTGGTGCTTTTACTTTAAATGAATAGTGCACTGTTTTATCCCAGTTGGGTTTTATTCATAGGGTGGTCTTAGTTCGGAGGTGGTCTTTAAGTTTGACTGTAGGCGGAATGCGATAAAAATCGCACACATAATTATGTAGTGTTTTCAAATGTATTTGATTCGAAATACGTTACAGTCAAACTACATAAAATGAAAACATAACGTAAAAGGTGCCTATCAATTAATTCTAGAAACTCGAGTTTTGTTTAATGATCACTGGCAAATATGTTTTGCGCTGATTGTCTTCATATGTCATATCATCTATGGAGAATCGACACAAAACTGTGTTCTTTTTTGTGTTATAATTAATTCAATATTTCTTTGGTCAGTTAGTCGGTCTATTTGATTTCATATCGGTTTATCGGCAACTCAGTCCTTTTTCAGGGTAGGCAGACAATTATTTCTGCAATTGTGTTATGTTTCCTCACAATATAGGTGAAAGAGGAACAAACATTAACTGCTGTCCTATTCGGTAATCTTGATAAAAAAATCGAGTGGCTAAGGCTTAAAGTTCTCGCCAGGCATCTCGTGATTTCAAACGGCACAGACTGGACTGGGAGAAAAATACAGCACGTGCTCCGTGAAAACTTAGAAGACGTTTCGTATAAAACCGGAGTTATTGCAACAGCGGAAATGAGTCAGAAGCAATCCTGTAACCGTTGCTTAAGAGCCCATAAAAAATGCCAGCTTCTTAGAAATAATCCTATTCAATATAGAGACGAATGGATTCGGTATGTATCGACTGATGATGTAAATTCAGAAACCAATACAATCAAAACGTGACATTATTTCTGCGTTAATAAGCTTCTCCAGTTGACACATCATATGAAATAACGGATCGTATTGCATCTCACTTTACATTTCACATCTTTTGTGTTAACTTAACTACCTCACAGTTCTCAAATATTTATACTGCGTGTTTCATACAGATACATGGGGTTTTGAATAATCTTTAAACTATTAAATTCTTCCGTTTTAATGTCTCATATTCATATCTCCTCGATTTACCGTGAAGGATATTTTAATAGCGACAGAATACAAATAATTAAAAAAAAATTATTACCTCCCTTTATTAAATTCAAAATCTGGCAGCTATGTTTGATTAATTCGGGCGTATATCATATTTATCATGGCATTATGATCAAGTAATAAGCCTTTATTTATTTATTTATTTTTAAAAAGAATCTGTTCATTAGTAAGAAACTGAACAAAAAATAATGTTTTGATTGCTTGAGCAGTAAAGAGGCACGGACATTTCTCTATGTTTCCGGTTCCTTCATATTTATATGAAATGACGACTATAAGTTCATCAGTTTTTGAAAGTGAATATAGGTCATTATACTTTCTCCTCAAAATTAATTCGCAGTCAATAACCAAATAGATATTTTTTTATGTATGAACAATTATAGAAATCAAAACAAAAATATAAATGAGAAGAAATATGCGAAACCTTGCGAACAATTTATTGCTAATAAAATCTGTAAAAAGATCCTTTAGAAGCATAAAATGCAACCAAGCAGAACCAGAAGACAAAAACAAAACAAAAAACATATCGGACACTGGTACTTCTATAGAACACTCAAAACCATTCATGACAGATCGGGATGTGAAGGCCTACATGTTTTATTTTGGGAGTTATTGTCTGCACGAAAAAAAAAGACAGCAAAGTTTTGAAGAGGTCCAGAACAGTCATACATGTAAGGATACGATATTACAGGAGTAGCAATCTAGGTGAAAAGAAATTGTAATAAAATACATTTAGTTATTTAGTATTTTTTCGTTTTACAAAAGCCACTTGTTTACATATCAAAATGATATTTATAAATGACTAAACATAAAGAACGTAAATTAGACTCGTCTGCCTCAGTTTCGACGTTAAAATGTCGTAAAATTACGACGGTAAGTTTTGTTTAGAAACGTAATAGCAAAAAATCTTATGTACTGACCCCCAGTTTTTTTCGTCTATCATTTTGTTTATGAATGCGGAAATATGAAAAAAAAAATCACCGTTTACAAACTTGCATTTTCTTTGCTATTCTATCTGACGAAGAGGCAAAAATTTTCCGACGTTAGAACAGGTTTTGTGACCTGTTGCACCGAATAGTCGTTTCAATTGATAAAAGTTCATTGAAAAATAGGTACAATGATAAAAAAAAATGTCTGTAGAATACAATTAACGTTTTACCGGCAAAATCGGATAAAAATTGTCAAAATCATGGGCGTTTTACACTAAAAAGGCGCAAATCTATTGTTGCCGCTAGGGGGCGCTTCGACGTTAAAACTATATCATATATTTATTTAAAAAATGCAACATTTGAAAGAGAATGCATTTCCGTTCATTTATACCGAAAATCATCACAATCTGAGATGGTGCCGAAATTTGTGAGGAAAGTAGCGAACCAGGTTAAATTGTAAAGCAACAGTACCATTACAAGTATCTAGCTTAATTCGAATCAAGTATTACCCTGTACAACATTTTTCTGTATGTATAATATTTAGCGATCCAAACATCATTTATTCAAAATTTGATTTAAAGCGAGTAAATCTATGGAATCATTTTATTAATTTTACTGCCACAGACAAATTTTAGGTAGTCACAAATATACATATAAATATAAATGTTTTGGACTTATTAACTAATATACTGTGTTGTGTGGGTATGAGGTGAATTATAAAAGAAATTAAATGCCGTCTTGATGCTACTATATCCTGAAACCAAATTTAATTTTCACTTGTTTGTGTTTTTTTCACCATATTTCGATAACAAATTAACATCTACGCCCCTGTATCCTCATGATCCTGATCAAATATGGCTGCAAGGCATCAATGTCTATTATTGTCACGAACAGATGTAGATGGTAAATTGAATAAAATGATTACCATTATTTGATCTTGTCGAAGTCCTAATATGTTATAAATAACGTACATCTTTAAACCTTTTTATTATTGATGTAATTTTAATAACTTTAATTGCCAAACTACCAAGGGCGCTGTAGAAGTTTCGAATATGTATTTTGTATAATTTGTCTCATTATTTCAGATAATAATTGCCTCCAAATGTGCGATATGCATCAATTTTAGTCAGTCCTTCACAGGGTACAATAGCATTTCTTTGTGAGGTTACCTGGTTTTTGTTTGAAACAATGGTTAAGTATAACAGTGCTGTATGAAATAAATTATAAACAAATAACAGAACCATAAATGAGGGGAAACCTTTAAATAGGTATATTGTTCGTCTTACCTTTGGAAAATAGTAGCAGACAAGTTACGATTAACGTAAATAGACAGAATAGTTTTGTGCGAGGATTATTGAATGACAATTTTCTTTTCAAGGATCTTCAGGGTACGTCTGAAATAAAAAAAATAATTAAAGTTGGATATACATACATCTACATTCATTGTACGTTATAAAGTACCTATTACTTTTCTGACCCAATACCAATGAATTTTAGTTAGACAAAGAAAATTACACATGTCTAAAAAGTTTGTATTGGTAGTCTTTGTAAAAGAAATTGTTAGACATTCCTGTCTTCTGTAGAATAAAATGCTGGTTAAACTTTGAAAACTGGAAAAATATGCATGAACATCGCAACAAAAGATCAGTTGATGTTATTGAAACGCGGTTTTGGATTGGTTAAGAAACTTAAGAGTCAATGAGATATAGCTAATTGCATAAAAAGGTAATATTTACAATCATAAAATTAGAGTAAAAATCAAGATACATACCATATGTTCTGTAAATTCTGGAATATAATATAAGTATCTGACTTAATGCATGACTGTTTTATTTGTCAGTTTAGAATTGTAGGTGTCAGTTGGTATTTGGTCTCAAAATGTCATTCAACAAGTAGGGTAGGAATGTTTGAAGAAAAAATGCAAAAAATGGATCGATTTTAAAAGCCTACATAAAATTACTATTTTTGGTGTCTAATGTTTTAAATAAGAAGCTGTCTGAGGACAGGGCAGATTAAGGTAGTAAGATCTTTCCGGTATTTCTTAACATCAAAATATTACCAGTTTGGACATTTAACATTTGATGGGTATACATTATCATTGCGGATTTAAAAATATTTATCTTTAAAGAGAGAATGTATACTCTTTGGATATATAACATCCAGTTTGGAATTCATGAGGAATTTGGAATCATTACAGATATAAAGTTAACCAGGACATGACTTGGACTATTTTTGTATATTATAATTTGATTTTACGGCTAGTTAAAATGTTCAAGGTTTGTAAATTGTTACTTTTCAAATTAAAGATTGTTATTGTTACTAATAGCTGATTTCTTATTCTGTTACCTTTTTTACTTTAAGTAACAAGCAATTATAAACCTTAGACCTAACATTTGACAGAATCATTTCTTATAATAAAAGCCTGTGGGTGCCAGACCTAAACCAAGACTTATCGCATTGTTTATTCTAGTATCAATATATTATAGAAAAGAAACTAGTCAAGGCACTTACTATGTCGAAATCCTCTATTTAACATGAACAGAATTTCCAACGCAAAATTTATTTTTATACGCAGCCATATGTTTACGATATTAGGTAACTAATGATGTACACTGACTGGTCAATCAATAAACACATGTTTGAACTTTGGTCCGAAGTTGGGATTACGCAATGGAATATGGCAATGTCGTCGAATACAGCCGAGAGTTTGCTCAAGTCTCACTTTAATCGCTACGTACACGTAAAGGTTTCTATTCACATGGAAACTATTAAGCGATCGAGGGACTGATAGGGTCAAGGACTTCTGGTTTGTCCATTTGGTAGCTTAATATATAAATGGAGACAATTAGGTATTTTCTAAAAAGACTCAAACCATGATACTCCTTTTTGTTGCTTTTTTTTGTTGGATTCAGCGTGAAACCTCAAATGGCGAGTTTTCAGCTAATACCTCAGGTGCTCATCCGGGCATTATTTCAGGCACGAGCAGGCACCTGGGAAGAACCACCGACCCTCCATATGCTACCTGAATGAGATTCTAGCCTTCCTTAAGCATATTTGTAATGGGGTCGCATATTTCACTATATATGTTTCCTTTTATCATACTACTATATTTATCATATAGGTACTCAATGTTGTCATTTGAGCCGCGCCATGAGAAAACCAACATAGTGTCCAGACTAGCCTGAACATTCGCGCAGTCTGGTCAGGATCCATGCTGTTCCCTTTCAAAGTCTATTGCAATTAGAGAAACCATTAGCGAACAGCATGGATCCTGACCAGACTGCGTGGATGCGCAAGCTGGTCTGGATCCATTCTGGTCGCAAACGCACTATGTTGGTTTTCACATGGCGCGGCTCATTTAATTTTTTATCACAAGTTTGATGCCGTGGGAGTACCATAAAGCCATTACATAATATTGGTATTACACTACTGTAATAAAGCTTTGACGATGACGTCGTTTTAATAGCATGAGACGTTAGTTAAAAGAAGTAAATGCTATCCGTTTAAAAAGCTGTTTCATTTCCTGAAATTCTCCAATTGATGGTACATCTCTATTTTATATTTTGTATACATATTGTAATGTTACATTATAATAAAATGCATCAAAAGACATTGAACATGGTTGTGTTATTAACTGCAGTTTTTGCTGCAGTTTATGTTATTTAAACCAAAATCAATGAACAAAATCCTTTGGAGTTCATATCTATAATAATTAAATCGACTGTGAAGTAACATATCATTACGTAACGTTGCTTAAAACATTATCAAAATTTTCAATTCTAATCTTAATAGGTTATCATAATAAACATTTACTTTTACGATTGATGAAATAAGTATTACAGAGCAACATTATGTAGCGCACTTTTACAGGTAAAATGTATGAAAGTAATAAAATAATATGATTTTAGCTAATCAATGTAAATTGAAGCTTTTATTTAGTTAGTGTTTAGTAAGCCACGTATAATATCAAAGCTGAAAGGACCATTGTAAAACATCCTTAAGAGTCTTTTATCAAAACAAAAAATACACATATAATGAATCATGATAATATTCAGTGTAAAAGATCTCAGGCTGCTCAATTCGTACATATATCGCTTAGTAAATGGGTATTTAAAACATAAAGAAACATCCTGGCGGGAGTTTGGTCATTTGATTGTTTTTATGGTCGAGTTATTATAAAACAAAATTCCAAACTCCCCCTCAAGTAAGCTGTTGTGTACTACAGTGAATTTAAGTTAGTATACTTTAGAGTAGTCTTGTGTACTTTAGTATACTTCAGTGTACTTTATTTCACAACAGCGGATGTGAAGTGCTGTTTAGCGGCCGTAAAAAGTCGCCCCGACTTCATCTCAGTGTTGTTATATTTTCTTGTCCTTCGGAATCATTGATTTCAACTCATTTACATTAGAAGATTGAATACTGCTTCAGCCGATGCTAGGGGGCGTGGACAGTGTTGCATTTTCCATTTCTGCTCGTGAACAGACAAATCGAGTCTTCAATTTTCACTGTTTGCCTTGTTCTCGGTGCTTCCGAGGGACCTACTTTTCAGATTTTATTGAGTAAAGAGTTAGAGCAACGGGAACGAATCGACCATCTACTTCTGAACCAGAAGGCCGTAATAAAACTCAATGAGGACTTATTGCGGTTTCTTCTGCAAACATCTGGTTAAAACAAGAAGTTAGGACTTTTTTCAAGATCAAAGAAGAATTAACCAAAACGTAAGTTTCAAGCAAAGTTGGACTATTTTCTGGACAATTACTGACACTCTTTCTAAACTCTTACCTAATCCCAACTGCTACACATGTAAACAAATCGCATATTGGAACAGTGTGCAAAACTGTTATTATCATTATTTATTTATTTAAATATTCAATATGCTCTACAATGTGAAGACTGAACAGGCAATACTCGCATATTAATGGTATACCAGTTTTATTTTAAATCTTCCTCTAAATGTTTAATTTAATGCATGACTGCTGCATCTGCATTTTGACAGGTTTTTGATAAATGTATCTACCCAAACATTGCAAATATTTCAAGTTTTCTCACGCAAAACGTAATTATTTTAGTTAACGTAAAGATCTCATATTGGCAAACGCAAATTCAAACTGCATAAATTGCCAAATAGTATTTAGGTATCCAGATTTGGATATAGATTGATAGTTTTAATTGCAATCATTAAAAGTCTTCAATATCACGCCAAGTGTTATATCAAGCGAAACTTTGATCTTACTCGAGATATTTGCTAATCATTTTGTTCTCCTGCTGCTCTCTTGATTTACCATAAAACACATGTCATTTGAAACTTGAATAGCAGAGTGAAATGGGTGTCTTATTTTTTATGCAAACACATTTTCCGACATGCCCGGGCCTGCAGATTATCCGAGAAAATGAAAACATAAAAATGCCAAATATGCAATAAAAATCGAAGGGTAAGAGGGGTTTAGGCTGTAGGGGCTAATGAATCAGACACCAATATTGAACATGTAATTAGAGTTTATTTATTCTGTTTCCATTATTAAAAAAACAGATGCCAGTAGTTTTAATTATTTTCTCGCTCGTATACCACCGCCCCACAAATTATTGCCCCGCAACTTTGTTAAGGTTGGCAAATAGACAGTACTCGCGCCGAAAGAAGGGGTTGTGAATGGAATGTCATGATCAAATTACGCGGACGCGATTCGAACCCGCGACCTCTAGGTTAGGAGGTCCAACGGTACTTCTTAGGTAGGATTTACAGGTTTTTTTACCAAGAGAAGAAGGGGCCCAGGCCTATTAACGGCCCCTATTATGGAGAGAAAAAAAACCCTGATTTAATTCCACCCTTACACCTCGGTGCCTCTCAACAATCTGTGAATCTAATGCATTATTGAAAAAAAACTGTTTATTTATTAAAGTTTGAAAGTATTGGAAGACTAGACTGTGCTATAAAATATGTTTCATAGTACAAAATGCATATCTTGAAGTGCGTATACAGGTTATTTTCAAGTTGAATAAATCTGTTTAATAAATAATGAATTACTACATTTTATCGGTGAATAAATATAATCAGAACTTCGGGTGGGTAGCACGGGTGATTTATTTATTCGCATCAAAACGATTGCCTACATTTTATCCATCAACAAAATATAGCAACATATTTTTTATCAGTCACTGTGAGTGATGTAGGTTTTCTATTTCTTTTATTATTATTATTCAGCATAAAATAAACAGAATGTGTTTGTTTTGAGTGGATATGGAATATCACATAGAGAACTGATACAATTTTAACATTTTAACTGGCGCTACCTGCTCATGAAAATATTTAATTGCATCCACTGTCGATATGATATAATCCATATCTACTCAAAACAAACAAATTCTGTTTATTTTTTGCTGAATGCTAATAAAAGAAATAGAAAGCCTATATCACTCGCAGTGTGACTGATATGGAACTGACAAAATTGATGTTAGGTCAGTCATACTTAGTTATGATGACTTAGTCACAAACTGAATTTTGATCTCTTCTTGTATGTTTTTATTGAATTAAACTCATCCGCTTAGCATTGGTTTTATTCCGCCAGAATGGCTCAGAATGCACCACAGACACTCCAATTTTTCAAAACTTTTGTGGAGAAGAGACCCTCACACACCCTACAAAAGTCGCTGCAATCGGGCCTGCAATTTATAAAATGCCAGCTATGCCCATGTAATATTAATACTAGCAAAACAACGGTAATGTTTAATTCTATGTAAATGTAATCTGAAAAGTAGATCCCTCGGAAGTACCGAGAACAAGGCAAAAAGTGAAAATTGCAGACTCGGTTTGATAGAGTCTGTTCATGAGCAGTAATTGAAAATGCAACACTGCCCACGCCCCCTAGCACCGGCTTAAGCAGTATTCAATCTTCGAATCTAAATGAGTTGAAATCAATGATCCCGAGAGACCAGAAAATATAACAACACTGAGATCAGTAATTTGGATACATTGAAATTTATGATTAGTCTCTTTCATGCTTGAATGTTACAGTCATTGCATTTGCATTCATCTTTCTTGCACTGAAGATGTGAATCTAACTTTTAGCAACACATATCTTAAATAAATAGTGCTTACCTGAAGTTTGTATTTTTAGATCCAGTGCCTACATCTTAAGAGGCGGATGATTTAAAAGGCTTATTCATAAAATGGTTAAACCTACACGTATTACACCGACCGCGTAATTTACCTTGTATGAATAACGTTATAAATAAATAAAATGTTTTATAATCTTGCGAAATGCAATCCACGATTTGCTTCACAAAATACTGTCTGTACTTGTATTCATAGATTATACAATGACTGCAGCAAATAGAATATAATAAACAAAGTATACGATACGATGCTGACTGCATTATTGCTCTTTATATCTGATAATTCACTATAACCCTGTTGTTGTTATCATTTTAGTTTACATAGAACAAAATATGGCTAAAACTGGGACATTTGAAATGTTTTACATAATCTGTATTTAGTGTTGTTCGTATTTTAAATAGGAAGTTTGGGTTTAGTATCTCATTAATGTATTTGATTATTGTAATTTTCATTATTCTCAACTTGTGAATCCATGCACACACTGATTGATGATTGCGCAATGCCAGTATTTATTTGAAAATAGAAAGATTTTTTTCATATGACTTCCTCCTGAATATCATTCAAAAGGTTTTTATTAGTCCCTTACCGGTGAAACACCGGAGAGGACTATAGCAATGCCCTCCGTTCGTCTCTCCCTCCGCATATCTGGACCTTTCAATTACTAGTACTCAAAAAGTATTCAAGCTAGGTTCATAAAAATTGATATGTAAATATAGGGCAATATGTAGATCATTTATGTACATGATGTATGCTTGTAGGTCATAACTTTTATATGCAATGATAGTTTGAATTAGTGCTACACAAATGTTCCCCATGATGAGACAATGTGTAAACACATGATCTATGCTTGTTTGTTAAGGGTCAATGTCACTGTTTAAGGTCAAGTAAAAATTTGTTTCCACTCCATAACATTTATATGCATTAAAGGATTTTCTTACCACTGCAAGCAAATGTTCCTCGTGACCAGACAATATGTCTCATACATGACCCAGTCATGGAGGCCTGAGGTCATGGTCACTATGAAATTGAACTACAACTAGTTTTTGTTATATAGCTTCTAAATGCATTGAAACATTTTTATATATACTCACACATATGTTCCCAATAACCAGATGATATGTTGCCTATGTCACTTGCATCACCAATGCCTTTTAATCAGATATCAAAGTTACCATTGAAGGTCAAATATAAAGCTTCTGCTCCATAACTTTTAATTCCATTGAAGGACTTTTTATTACTTCAAAGAAATATTCCCAATTATTAGATTATGTGCCGCGCACATGACCCATGGTCGTCAGGCAAAGGTCAGTGTCACTTCTGAAGGTCAATGAAAACTGTTTCTGCTCCATAACTATTATGTGCATTGAAGGATTATATTAGTACTCTACACAAATATTCCCCATGATCAGACCACGTGTCGTGTACATAATCTATGATTGTAGGTCAAAGTTACTATTGAAATTTAAGTAAAATAGTTTTTATTTCTTAGCACGCAAATGCCTTAAAGCGACTAACCCACACATTGTGAATTGTAATTTTTAAAATAATTTATCACCGAAAGGCAAAATTCCGCCACTGTTTCATATATTTACATGAAACATAGCGGTTGGCCAGTTTATAGTTTCCAGAATTACGAATTACGGGAGCATTCGAATTTGTGTAGTTTTTTTTCTCATGAACTATAAACCGTTACAACGATATTTTGTAAACATTGATAAATATAGAACGAGACGCAACAGTATTTTTAGAGACTATCATCAATTGGGCAGCAAACAAAAAGTGCGCATGTAGTTTAATGGGTCAATTTATATACTCGTCTGCCGATTAGGGAAGTCAGCATGATTTACTTTGCCTTATTTAGGTAAGAACCACTATCGTACCGGATAACACTACCTAAATATCGGACCGTTCCATTATTAACAGTATGTGGTGTAACAGGGTCTAAGGTTCGCTCTACTAAATATCAGCAACAACAACAACAGTGCTCTATTATAACAACTATTTAATGTTCTACTATATGCTACGATAATATATAAACATCAATGTCTTTCTTCATAATTCTCTAACATAATTTTCTAACATATTCACAGTTATTAACAGAACTTCTATTCTTTGACATTACTTCAACGTTAATTGCCTCGATCCTTATCGAACTTATTTATTTTTGCGTGTAACGGACATACGTATCTAACCTAACTGAGTACCAGAATGATACGCCAAATTCCATCTCAAAACTTCTGCTTAAGAAAGAAATGATTCGTGGCTGGAGTCATGCGGCGTGATCAAAAGACCGGGTGTTTATAATTACCCTGTCATTTATCCAGTTAGTCAGTTGTAAAAAAGATTAGTAATTTTGAAACATGCATTGCTGGACAATGCATTAACTGGGCGATATCATGCAACCTGTCATTTATAGCACATGACTAATTTCTAGACCGGAAAGCTAAGTATAAAAAAGAATGCGAAATATATTCTTCAAGTACATGACTTATTATTGACCGAAAAGCTATCTGAAAAGAATACCTAAAAAGTATTTGGCATAATGGATTCTTTAAACCATTATACCACACGTACACAAACATCGTTCACCGCAAAAACGAACTATAGGTAGCGCACAGTATTATAGCGTTTAGAAGTGAAAACAAAACAATAATATAAAATTAAGTTTACGATTTAGTCTGTAATTCCTTGTTGGCCGAGCGATATTTGTATTATAACTTTTCGTCGGGAGTTCGATCCCCATACTTCTCAGTTTGCATTACATACTTTGTGAAAGTTTGTTTTTCTCTGGTTTCTAATTTATTTATTTTTTTCGGCGACGCCGTCTAAATTCGTTTTCTTTACCTATGCCACGTGACTTCAGTTTGCAAATCAAACTACTGGATAACGCATTATAGATAATTTATCAAAATGGAAGATTTATGTAACACTCTGCCTGATTGGACGAGAGTGTCAATTTCTTTCACTCTGTTGATTGTGCTACGCTGAGTGAAATGTAGACAAAGCGTTTATTCTAAACGACGCTGTTCACAGTTTTAAAGCTAACTTTGGCTCAGTACATTTAGCAAGAATATTGATATATCTCAAAATGATAAGTAAGTTTAATAAATCTGATAAAAACCTGTTCAAGTACCAACATATATCAAATTAAAGAAAGAGCTGAATACGGTCTGCGTATCACATGAATAAGGGTGTGATAAGAGTCTTTTATGTAGAGAAGTGCTTTTTAAAAAAATTTCCTTGTTACAATTGTCGTCTGTAGATGAAGAGGTTTCTTGCTTTTATAACTTATTCAGATTGCATATTAAAATGAGTACTTGTTTGCTTTGATATATTTGTTATAAATTATTTAACTGATTTATTATATATGAATATTTTTCTTTAGTACGGTATGCAAATATTGAACTCAGCTGAAATCTGATTCATTATATATATGCTATATAATGACTGAATCTCATTACACTGAAATGAAGGTACGTTGCATACAGTTATCTATGTGATATGACTACGGTCAAACTTTGCTTATGAAACAGAAATATTGAAATAATTACAATTGTATGTTTTGCTTGACCTTCATTTTTTATAGGTGTGACGTCATTGTCCAAAGATTCACGAATAGCGAATATGCATTTGTTAAAGCGGGATCAGTTGGCCTGTTTTAGAAATAAATAAAAATAATAAATTAAAAAATCCTTTAATTGATTTTTTCTCATGTATTCTAATCAAACTTGATTTGTAGCATCTTTATTAGGCCCGCAGCCAACTTTGTTCAGCTGGGACATTTGACCCCTTTTAGGGGCTGCTAGAGCTAAAACTAGAATTGCCTTTATACAGCGTCTCATGAACAGCTTGGTGGATCTTTGTCATACTTGGTCTGGAGCATCATTATAAGGTCCTCTTCCAAATTTATTTATATAGGAACTTGGGCCCTATTAGGGACCACTATAGCTAAAAGTAGATATGCCTTTCTTCGCATTAACCACTAAAATGTAATGGATTTTTATCAAACTCGATGTGTAACAATATCGTAAGGTCTCCTGATATTTGGTTACAAATGGGGATACGGACCAATTTAGCTAAAAATATAATCACGTTTAATGACCTCTTCTCATGAACCGCTTCATGAATCTTCATCAAACTACTGCTGTAATTATTCGTCTAAGGATAAACGAAACAAAATTGCAACCCTACGAAACCTTTGCGAAAAATTAAAAGAGAACCATTTAAATTGTTAAAGTGCGGTGTTTAGCTTTGCAATTTGAAAAATGTTAGATGAAAGATGAATGTTAGATAAAAACATTCATAAACTTCTTTCCTTATTACAATTCGCCGACTATCATTTTTAAAGATATTTCTTGTTTTATTTTCGTACAAAAATGGTAGTATCTATAAATCAATCAATCAATCCTTAAAGTATGGCCGGGCAATGCTTGTATTAAAGTAAAGTGTAAGATTTTTATAAAACTTATTAAACTAACCCGTACAGGTTTAAAAATATCACTGGAAAACTTAAAAAATATTAGATCATATTAAAGGTGGAGTGTATTTAGACATAATTACGTGTCAATTGTGACATATAATTTTAGTGAACGTGTTAGAACTAGATTTACTAACTCGTTTTGTCGTGAAGAAAAAGTTAAAGACAAAATTCAACGGGTCTGGGAATTGAACTCACGACGAAAAAGTATAATACGAATACCGTAACCGCACTAGGCCAACGAGAAATCACTGACTGCATCGTTAACGTACTAATTTTATGTTATTGTTTTTTTTTTTTTTTCGTTTTTTTTTTCAAAACGTCACAATAGTGTGCAATACCTATACGTGCACGTTCTATTGATAATTACATGATGTTTGCTGACGGGAATACCGTTTTTTTTATAAACCGGAAAACCTTTATCAGAAACTGTTGACGAATGTTTTTATCTTACATGTATTTTCAACAGAATTTGATGAATAATACATTGTAAGAATATCGAATATGTATCATATAAGTGAATATAGCAAAAGTTTGATTTTTTTAAATCTGACACCACGATGTGTGGGTTAGTCGCTTTAAAGCATTTTAGTCCCCTGCCGTTGGAACACCAGATGGGACCATAGGAATGCCTTCCGTCTATCTGTCTTTTCATCCGTCCATCTGTCCGTCCGCAACCACAAGGGACGAACACTAAAAAAAAAAAAACGTTTTTCACCGGTAGGGGACTTAGGTATTGCCACTGCAATACTCTGTCACTTGTTTTAATATCTGTGATATATATTGATCATTTTTTGTTGAATTATGATTTATAGGCGCAAACTGTCTTGTCCGTCATAAATAAAAGCTCAGCCTAGCGGGGCATAATGCGCCCGTTTTCAAGCAGAATGTGACAGGGCAGTGAAAGACCCATACCCCTAGCTCTAATGTCAATGTCACTCTTAGAGGTTAAATGTTAACATTGTTTGTTTCTTGTCCGGTCAATAACTCTGCCATTCATCAAGGCATTTTAAAATTACTAGGCACAAATATTTCCTATAATGGGTTGATGTATCATGTGCACGTTCCAGTCCTCTTGCTCCAAGGTCAAGGTTTTTTGGGGGGTTTTTTTTTGGTGGGGGGGTGGGTGTCTGGTCTGTAACTTTCTTATGTATTGGTGTGTATTCAAATAACTTGTCACAATTCACAATTAGAAGACATTGTGTCATGTACAAAGGTCAAGGTCACATGCACCCAAAATAGCTTTCTTTCTTGTATGTAAATGAAATTACCTCCATTTTATTTGATAAAGTACAATATATGCGTTTTGTATCAGTTTAACTAGTTATGTCTTCATGTTTTGTATGATATATAGTTATATTTTTAGTACGTTTCCCATTTTCTTAGAAGAAGATGTTGTATTGGCATGCAATATGTTTGTGAAAAATGTTCCTAGGCGGGGGACGTTGGTAACTCTGTTACAACCTCTTGTTTGGTGTATTTGTGGGGGCTGGATAGAGGGGAATGAGCTATAGAGAGATACTGGAATACAGTATCAAAGACTCGAGATTGAGCTAGAAATATTAACCGAGTCTCTTGCATTGTGACGCATATTCATATTCAGATCCAAGTTCTCCACACGTTTAAGATTAAAAATCATCGATTGCATGAGAATTTTGTTGCTTTATACAAAAACGCTAATGATAACATCTTAACAAGTGAATGAAGTATTGCCATGCAATACAAAGTCCCCTACTGGAAGGCACCTAATTTTCTCTACTGCAGTATAGCATAATGAACTGATATCTGTGAATGATGTATAAACAATATTGTACTATATTTACAGTATGTCATAAACAAAAGACTTGGATTAAACTTTGTATATATAAAACTCTATAGTTGTTTTCATATAGCATTTTTGGCCGATTATCAAAAAAGTAACGTTATTTATAGTAAAAAAATCCATATAAGTCCACACAAAACTCTTTACCAGGTAGAGATAGGTCACAAAACACCTAAAAATTGGATGTAACATGCATGTTGTACCACAGAAAACTGGTCTCGATTTTTCCCTACGGCCTGTAATAAGTAAGTTACAATATAAGCTATTTATAGTAAAACAAAGGGAAATAATTCTAAAAAACAAGAGTGCCTCAGGGATGTGAATATTTGTACCAAGTTACATCAAAATCCCTCCATGCATAAAGAAGAAATGCTCCAGACAAAGTCATTCTTGAATTTGGCATTTGACCTCTAGGCGTGACCTTGACCTTAGACCTAGGGACCTGGTTCTTGCGCACAACAATCTGTCTCATGATAGTGAACATTAATGCCAAGTTACATCAAAATCCCTCCATGCATGAAGAAGAATTGTTCCAGACAAAGTCATTCTTGTATCTGACCTTTGGCATCTGTGTGTGACCTTGACCTTCGACCTAGGGACCAGGTTCTTGTGCATGACACTTCCTCTCATAGTCACGTAATATTCAAATCCTGTTTTGCATGACAAAGTTATACACCGGACAGGAAAAATGTCCCATTAACCTTTGATCTTCAAGTGTGACCTTGACCTTTAAGCTAGGGTTCTGGGTGTTGCGCTTGACACGTCGTTTCATTATGGGGAAATTGATGCCAATTAATATTAGAATCCCTTGATGGATGTCAGAGTTCTGGACCGGACAGGAAAAAAACCCTACTGACCTTTGACCTCCAGTTGTGACCTTGACCTTTGAGCTAGGGGTCAGGGTTTTGTGCATGACATGTCAACTCATCATGGGGAACATTTGTGCCAAGTAATATTAAAATACCTTCATGGATGGCAGAGTTATGGACCGGACACGAAACAGACCCTATTCATGCCATGTTAACATTTGACTGCCATGTATGACCTTGACCTTTGAGCTAGAGGTCTGAAAGTTTTGCATGACATATCGTCTTATTATGAGGTACATTTGTGCCAAGTAATATTAAGATCCCTTCATGGATGACAGAGTTATGGACCGGACAGGAAAAAAGCTCTGTAGGCCTTTGACCTCAAATTGTGACCTTGACCTTTCAGTTAGGGGTCCGGACTTTGCGCCTGACATGTCGTCTCATCATGTGGAACATTTGTGCCAAGTAATATTAAAATCCCTTCAAGGATGACAGAGTTATGGACCGGACAGGAAACAGACCCTGCTCATGCAATGTTAACATTTGACTGCCAAATGTGACCTTGACCTTTGAGCTAGGGGTCTGAAAGTTGTGCATGACACATCGTCTTATTATGAGGTACATTTATGCCAAGTAATATTAAGATCCCTTCATGAATGGCAGAGTTATGGACCGGACAGAAAAAAAGCCCTGTTGACCTTAGACCTCAAACTGTGACCTTGACCTTTCCGTTAGGGGGCCGGATTTTGGCATGTCACGTCGTCTCATCATGTGGAACATTTGTGCCATGTAATATTAAAATCCCTTCAAGGATGACAGAGTATTGGACCGGACAGGAAACAGACCCTGCTCATGCCATGTTAACATTTGACTGCCAAATGTGACCTTGACCTTTGAGCTAGGGGTCTGAAAGTTGTGCATGACACATCGTCTTATTATGAGGTACATTTATGCCAAGTAATATTAAAATCCCTTCATGGATGACAGAGTTATGGACCGGACACGAAATTGCGGACGGCCAGACGGAATGACGGACGGAAAAGCGCATTCCTATAGTCCCTGAAACTGGTTTTCAACCAGTAGGGGACTAATAACCATTCCATTTTTATTGCGATCAAGTTACAAATGTTTGAAACAAAACCATAATTGACTCAGAATGAAAGTTTGCATTACTGTAAATATAAACTCTTTGCATGCATATCCACAAATAGAATCGTATAAATGTTCAAATATTCGTAAATTCCCACTTTACAAATCACGGGAAAACCCCCCTTTTTTCTCTAAAATTTTCAGTTCAAAATATTTTAACTCAAGTAAATAATATATGTAAAAAACTGTTTTGACATTATGTTGCGTTGAAAAAAGACTTTTGACCAAACCTCTCTTATCCGTTACGGGAGGTAAACTCCCACGGGTGATTTGATGAATTTTAATAATGCACATAATGTGTCTTTTTTTTACTAATTATTCTTATATTTTTACATATTAACTGAACTGTAATTAAAATGTGTATTGTGCGAAATAGAAAAAATCGTAAACCCCGCGGGTGGAAACCTTCCATCTTTGAATGGGAGCACACCCCTGTGTGACGTTAAAAAAATTAAAACATAATTATGGTGGCACTTTGTTAGAATAAAACTAATACTCCATTATCTTTAAAGTAACTAACGGGTTTCTGCTAAGCGCAATTATCCTATAATTATTATGCCACCGACAAGATAAAACTTAAGGCACCATTGTGATCAAGACCATATAGCATTGCGAGTTCGAATGTGTCACATAATTTGACCGGGTCATAAAGTTACTGAAGTATGTACGATGTCTTTGATGTGACTTACTGATTTTTGCTATACAGTCATTGATGTCACAATTTAACATTAAGTACACAGTCGGACAAATATGCATCGCGAGACTGTTTTTAAATCCAAAATAAAAACATCACACGATATTTGATGGGATCCTTTTGAAATTATGCTCCCATTGATTAAAATATCTTAATATAATTCGTCGAAATTCGTAAGATCTGCATCAGTTATAATGGTAGTGTCAAAGGCTTAAATTTTTATTAAGTATTTATTTCCATAATTGAAATACCTAATGTATCTCTACCAAATGTATTCCTTATATAATTGTTAAAATATACAATGCGAAGAAAACAAAAATGGCCGATTAATAACAATATTAACACAATATATTTGAATTAAAGACATAGAGACCATGGTCAAATAACATGTCAGCCGCGTGGTTGTCTGTTCGATCCCCAGATGAAGCTAATGTTTTGCTTCAGTTGAATGTGATTTCAGTCTTTGTATTTATAACAATATTTGTTGCATGAATTAATTCAATAGATATATGCCTTAAAAGCATCAGATTAATTGACTCTGTGATTGTTTCGTTTCCGTTTAATGTGATTTCAATCCTTGCATTGATAGCAATATTTGTTGTATAAACTAATTCAATAGAAAATTGCTAAATTAATCATATTGTTTGTAGAGGGCATACGCGGTTTTCATTTTTTCCAGGCAAGAATTTTAAGCACAATATACTTAAATTATTACAGTATCTAACTATATTACATGGTAATAAGATAACTATTTATTTTTGATATTAACCTTCAGATTAAAAAGATCTAGATAAGAATTTCATATTTTGAGGGTGTACATTAATTTTTTACTAATTCTCTTTTTTTATATGTTTGTCTTTAATAATTTATCTTCACGATTTTAAAGATATTAAAATACCTTACATATGAAGGTATAATTTGAAATAATTTCTTTAAGTGTTATATTCAACTCAAAGAGAAGTGTCGAATTTGTTTTTTATCAGATACCGGAGATCCGCGATTTATAATGATCCTATGTTCATGTAAAGCCAAAAACAATAACAAACAGCTGAAACTCGGTATCTCGAACTTCAAGGGATCAAGCTTTTTACTTCGAAATAACCGAAATTCGACATAAAATGATTAAATTTTCAATTGTGTTTTCGGGACTCGACTCGGAAATGTCTTCGAATTAACCAGATTTTTAGACAAGCGAGTTCGAGATATCAGGTTTCAACTTCTACTTCAAATATAGGCATGGAGATCTATATCGATTAAGGCTTTTGTGCAAAGAGATCTTTATTTTTATCCTGCGCAGATATGAAAAACAATTTCAGTTTGTCAGAAATTTAAGTTGTTTTGAGTTAATATCTTTCTATAAAAGTGTAAGTTAAAATGCCAATACATGCGCCCGAAAATGCTTTTAATGATATCTATGTATTTCGAAAACAACCAATTAAAACGTATTTGCCAAATTTCGTATTAGCGTTATGGAACTTTTAAACTAGAGTATACGCTATTTTCTTCGCTCGTGCGTCATCAGCCATGCAGCAGTTTGATATATAGACTACAGTAACGTTCCATTCATTCCGATACGCAGTACTTCGTGCTTAAGAAACCATTGACTGATATCTGCATATCTGAATACAATAGGCAAAAGGCAACTAAAAGTAAAAATAAAAAGTGTATTTGCCATTAAATGAATATATTAGATTATTGCGCTCAGAACTTTTTTTAAACCCACTACGCAGCAAAAATATTGCTCCAAAATAGGTATGTTACATTTACGCTGTTTTTCTTTATCAAAGCGGCATTTTTAAAGTAAGCGGAGAACCAGTCATGGTGGACGGGACCACAACTATTAGGGCAATCAGTCTTTTGTCGGTAAAAATGGGCTATGTAGATTTAATGTAAACACTTTCAGTGGCTTGACCTTAATTTGGCATTGGCTACTGACTTGAAATGTTCTCCGTACTATTGATTCTATTCTTATTAAATTGTGTTATAAAGAGAAGACTGCTGTATGGTTTTATTGCAGACTTTTAATATTACGATTATATAATGTATAATATCTGTATTTTTACCGGTGAACATGTACAGTTTCCCAAGTTAAATTTATTCCCCTAAAAGAATTTTTCGTATTTCGAGAACTTATCAATTAGTATTGATGTATAATATCGTGAAATAAAGTGGAATGCATTCTATATTTTATGTTTCAATACTGTTACTCATTAACTCACTGTGACTGATTCACGGTATTTTTAGAGGTGGTTGCTCATTTTCTTGACTTTCAAAACTATTCACAAGCTCATAGCAGTTTGTTTTTGGTAAGATTATTTATTATATTATATTTATTATATAACTTAAAACATCTGAAATTTTCAACTGTGAAGAAGTTACTTATACATTTATGCTAATATGGGAAAATAACTACCTTATTTCTTCGGTGCTAGACTTTCATGGGGGTCATTGGCTCAATCCCTAATGCAACCTTTTGCCACTGCAAACTGTATAAAATACAGTAAAACAAACAGTACTGCTTAAATAATTCTTAATGAACTGATTAATATATAGTCTTGCATACATTTCAGTGTATTCAAACATCAAGCGGTCTGGTTAGATGAGCAGTTCTACATTTTTAAATTTATAACATTGTTCTTTTATTCTATAGCTCTAATAATTGTATGCACTTAACTTTGTACTACCAAACCATGTCTAAAAGGGTTTAAACCCGGCTCGAACCCCTATGACCATGATATATACAGGTATCGTACATGGTCTTGTAGACATAGGTCCTCGCTGAAGATTGAGACTCTGTTCGGGTACCTAGGATAGCCCGTCAGGACAGATCGTACAAGGTCACAAGGTATTGTTCGAACTTAGAAAGTTTGCCTTTTTTGACCGCGTCGGAAAGAATTTCAATAAAGTTCGGCCCTGTATCACCAAAACATATACCCATATCATGCATTGATGTGTATAGTTATGGATCCTGGCTATCGATTGACACCATGTTCGAGTACATTGGATAGCCCCATGGGTCGGGACGGGTCGTAAAAGAACACTATTTGGACTTCTAACTTCGTATTTGACCATGTCTTAAAGGTTATCGACCGAGTTTGAGCCCCTATGCCAAAGAAATATACATATATTATACATGGTCATATAGGTATGAGTCCTGGCTATGGAATGAGACCAAGTCTGAGTATCTGACATACCCTTAAGGGTCAAGGCAGGCCATCTAAGGTCATCGGAAAGTGGTCAAATTAATGAAATATGTCAATTTTGATCATGTGTGAAAGGCTTTAAATTCGGTTCAAACCCCTATGACCATGATATATACATGTATCATACATGGTCATGTAGATAAGTAGGGTCGGATAAGGACACAGTTGTGTCTTTTAGCTTCGTATTTTGACCATGACTAAGAGATTTTCGACCGTATTCTAGCCTTTATGCCAAAGAAATATACATATATCCTACATGGTTGTATAGGTGTAAGGCCTTGCTATCGACTGAGACCATGTTTTAGTACCCAGGTTGGCTACAAGATATACCTCCAACATAGAAAATACGGCTTTTTACCATGTCTGGAAGGCTTTGGTCCCGGTTGAATTCCGTTTGGAGAGGTAATACATGAAAGTACGGACTTTCAGTTGATATTGACATTATGTTAGATATTAACCTTTGTTCGAGTCTCTACATCCCGGGTACCTGCCTATTCCATACATGGATATGTTGGTAGATGTCTAAGCTTTACATTCAAACTACTTACAAGTCCATTTGATGCCATCAGGGCCGAGGACAGGTTTCAGAATGTGACCAAACTTGTTTTATGCGATAGGGTGCTGGTCAAGACTAAGCTGATCCGAACAGGAGAGCCGTTAGAATTGCTCAAATGGTGTCACTGGACTGCCTTAACAGCTTTGAAAAGTTCATATTTTGAGAATATTACCGGACTTTGACCTATCACCTTAACATCTAGTCGACCGGGTTCGAACCTGATTTGGCCTGCTTCCTGTAGCTACTGGCTTGCCTTTTGCAACAAGATATCATTTATAAAAATCGGACATAAGGTTATGAACTTCCGACAAGGTCCATCCCTAAATTCAATATATGAAGTATGTATATTTTCACGAAACAATTGTACATTTTGAGACGGTTCGATGGTAAATATATACAAATTACATATCTTTCTAGACAATGTTTAGATTTAATTTATAAAAGTTATTTCATCAAAATATATTGTGTTTGGAACATTTTACAATAATTTGAAGTTAATGAAAAGCACGGAATTTTTCTGTACGGAAATAGTAGGAAATATAGCTTTTTTCTAAATTACGTCAGATTTCTTTTTGTTACAACCTTTCAGATATTATATTTTTTATAAAACTAAGTTTTAAGTTGTTTTTTTTTTTTGCAGCAATTAACGCAAAATAAATAGATTATATACGCACGTTTTCCTTATTTTACGGTTAATATTTTACAAGTCCAAAATTCCTAAACTAAGCAAATGTTCTCGACGGCGTGTCCGTCAGGGAAAAATGATTTTCATATTTGTTTAAATGATAGTTTCAACTACATATTAAAAGAAATTTCAATTTGATATCATGTTCCTAACGCTTTTTATAATAAAATATAATTGATGAAATTTTCGAAAAAATACGACAAAAATTACCGTTATACGGTCCCTATAGCAAGTCTACAGTTTGCATCGAGAGTTATTAATATAAGTTGTAGAACTTCCTTCACAATCGACCTAAAATAAATTATGTATAAACTAAACATAAAAAGAAACACGTAAATATACCTTATTTATCTAAAACATATTTTTCAACAACTAAAGTAACATAGTTCATATCTATTATTTCTCTGGAAATAAATAGATTCAGGTAAGTTTTGTCAGTCTGTACATCTCATTTCTGATGGTATCCATCGCCACGAGGGTATGAGAGAAGAGGCCAGTTTCCCTTTTAATGCTGAGCGCCAAGCAAGGGAGCTACTGGTACCATTTTTCATGTCTTTGGTATGACGCGGCCGGGGATCGAACCCACGACCTCCCGCACTCGAAGTGGACGCTCTACCACTAGGCTATCGAGGCGGTTTGGACCTGGCACCCATGTTTGAGCCCGGGCGACCCTTAGGATCGGGTTTAAACCTTGTGCTATACCTTTATGAAATAGTTATTGGAAAGTTCTACAAACACACGTAACTTTTATTAAGATATTTTAGTACTTTTGCCGTTATATTTGATTGAAAATGACCTTTTTTTAAAAAATAATGATTTCAGGCTCGGGGCACTAACCCCTCTAGAGACCGGTCTGACCCAACCAGGGGATTCTGAATGTCTATTGTGTAATATTTAACAATATCTAGCTAAAAATGTCAAACCCGGACCCTAGGGATGAGAGGAAAAACGTTCGAATCTGACCTTAATATTTTGCATATCGACTGCGTAACCCCCGCGTGATTTTGCCTGGGTATGTCATCATTTTAAGCCCTTTGGAGAAAAAATCCATGATTTTATTTGGTAGTCTAAGAGCTGAAAAATGTGATGGTGACAAGTGAAAATCTAAAAAATGTGCATTATTCTTGGAACTTGGAATTTTCTACTTCTAATGTTTTGCGGTTGATTTTTAAGGTCATTGTTAGGGGTCGGGTCAAGGCCAACCGTTTGGTAGATCTACTTGGAGACCAACCAAAGTTCGTTGGAAAATCCTCGATCGGGTTCACTTTCTAAGTGAAAAAAAATACATCAACTTTGACCCGTTTGATCTTTGACTGTTTCTTTGGTTACTACTATGTATTTTGATACCGGGATCATCATTTAAATGTTCAGAATTACCTAAGCTTTATTTTTGAATGGAACTGTTGCAGACGAATTTTTTTTCTTAGTATAAAATATTGTCGACACCCCCACACCCGCAAGCTAAAGCACATGCACCCGTTCTTGTTCAGATTTTGTGGATAACGATGACAGTTTCAATATGTGTCTTTATTGCAATGAAACCCCGAAAAGTGTTTGAGTATATTGTCGAATAGTGTATAACATTAATGGTTTACCAGTGCGTTTTCCTGGCTAAATACGTGACATTGGTAATCTGTGTCATTTACCTAGTTAAAATTGACCAAAGCTGGCAGATGAAGTTCTAATTTCACACATTTCTATGTATCCAGAGGAAATAAACATTCCATTTCAATCACATATGTATACTGAGAAAGTCACGTGAGATCAGATGCGTTATGGAGATAAGACGAGAATTCAAAGGCATGTTGTTTTAACCATGGTGAGAAGTGACCTAGATTTAAACCATATATTAGTAAGGGCGGCATGTCGCTTCTGACTATTGACAATAAATAACAAAGGCAGATTGAATGAGACAAGGCCGTGACTTTTATTATTATAATATCATTACAGAAAATTAATGAAATATCGTGGCAAATTGAATGAGATAGAAGTATGAAATGAAGCATGAAATGATAAATTTCTAGCCAAAATGCATAGAAACAAAATAGGCAACGCCATGATGCTGAAGCTGCTCTATTTATGATAAGCGCTCATGTACTTGACATTGCAAGGAGAATGAGAATGCGAAGTGTTAGGCAAATGCAGCTACCGAAAATCCGAGGCCAAGATGCTCAACAAATTCTCTACGTTATGATGATGGATTTTGCTTTAATTGCCAAAGTATGCTAATGATTATGTATACAATATTCCATACCGAAATGCACAAAGTGTGTTGAGGGCTACCAAATATTTTAAATAAAATAAAATTTGAATGAAATAAAATTTGTACATAAGATGGTACATTGAATATCATATCTAATTACTTAATAGCCACATGAAAACATTCATTTCTTTGATAATATCAGATTTTCCGGCTTATTTACTTTCAAAGATGACAATATAAGCTATATCCAGCTGTATTTGACCATTATTTCTCTTGATTTTTACCTAATCAACAATATGCAGCAGTTAATTTTTCCCTAATAAATTTGTTTGATCTAACCCGAAATAGATCAGGCAGTAATCTTGATAAGTCACGTACTTTATAATCCAGACATTATTCAAGTATGTAATTACGTATATTGGAATAGATCAATAGTTTTACTTAATAGTTTTTTTTGCTTACCCTGCTAGCAAAGTTTCCGCTTGTTTTCATCAGTCTAAGGTGAAAGAACTCTACCGAGGTCATGCCACCCTGCCACGCTCAGTGTATATTTAGATTTGACAAAGTCTCTCACGTCAATTGGTTCTACAGTGCTCTCATGTCACCCTACTATTCCTAGTCCTAGTACTGTTTGAATCGACAGTGTTTCTTCCTTGGCTCCGGTATAATAGCATATATCAACAGCCAACCCCTATGACAAGAAGATGTAGAAGCTGCATACACAAGCATCTAAATAAAAGTAAATCAAATATCAAATTTATTTATTTACTTTTTTGGGTTTTACGTCACGCAATCAAATTTCTAAAGAACAGAAATACTATACAGTTATTGGTTATTGATGAATGATTTCGTTATTTCGATGTCACAAAACGCACATCCCTAGTTTTGGCACTGTGGACGAAAATTAGTAACTTGATGGCGGAAATAAGATATCATACTGATGCAATACTCAAGAATCAATGTTACTGCAATTCCTGCGCGACTAAGCTATTGACAGTATAATATTTTCTTACGTAATACATGCATGCGAGGAAGAATCTAGCACAGAAAACACAGTCAGAATTGCAATTCGAAAATAAAATTTGTATGACATATGCCGTTCAATTTGGTTCGATCAATTTAACCTCCGTAGAAAATCCGATTTTACAAAAGTCACAGCAAAACAGTTTAATAACAAGTGTTCACATAGATATTACGGACATAAACCAATGTATAGTCTGTATCATATATGGTAGAACAAAACGGACCAACAACGTTTCAATAACACTTTTATCTTTATCTTAATTTTATCTTCCGCTTTTACAACAACCACAGCAAAATAGTTTTAATAACAAGCGTTAACATAAATAATTTGGTCACAAACCGATATAGATGGTAGAACAAAAGGGACCAAAGACAACGATTTAATAACATTTAGCTTTTACCTGACTACTTACCTTCAGGTATTGCTACCAAATAAAATATTTTAACTACTTTACCCAATATCAGCATAAATTTCTATTGTCCACATGTGTGTTTTTCTTTACCCATGGCCCAAAAGAAATTTCCTTTCAATACCTGCTTAAAAATAAAACAAAACAAAATATTGTACTGCTGTATACTGAACAAAGTGTGACACAATCTTATATTTAATGCATGATTAATTTTTAAACCATTTCATGTTTCGGAAGATCAATATAGTATTGCTGTAATTATCACCCCCAATGTACAGTAAAATGCAAAGTCTAATCATCATCGTAAGCACCATCATCATCATCATCATCATCATCACCATCACCATATTTTACTTTTGCGTTTAAAAGTATGATAAATAGCTCATTGTCGTCATCACCATCATCATCATGAGGATACCATCAAAATGATGTAATAGAACAATTAGTAAATAACAACAATATTATATTTCTTAAATATCAACGTCGGTAATAAAAATGATAATCATTGTGATCATCATCAAAATCGTCCATACCAACATCATCATAAGAATCGTTTTGACCACTAGTCGTGTTCATCAACATCGTCCTTTTCTGTGCATAAATCTACTAAATCCGTTCTAGTATTATCACTATCTGCAACGACAGCAACATGACCTTAATGGCCAGCATGATAAATTATCACGCTTTCAAAGTATTCAACTGATAGTATCAACAACCATAGAAAGATGCGTTCGTTCATTTCTGAATTTTCAATCATTTTTTAAATGATTATACAAAATGACCAAAATGACCACACCCGTGAACTGCTCGTGCGTGAAATTGATTAATCGAGGCACGTGGTATTATATGGACTGTATTAAAATAACCGAAGCAGAAATTATAGCTCTTGCGTGCCTACTGAAAAATAGCATACATTTATTTCTCAAGAGAACATAAATTCCTTTATTATCAAACCCTTTTGGATTAATTTCATACTGTGATTAGTTATTTTGAATTCCTTGTGATCTTCTCAAGGAGTGTCTACCTTAAAAATGCAGTGTGTTAAGGATTGAGTTATAGAAGAAACATCAGAAAAATCCTGTTCAACAAAGCTTGTGGGCCAGAGTATGCCAAATACTTCGGGTCAAACTTTACCCATTCACGAGGACCAAAGCATGTCCAAATCTGCGGACCAAAGCATATCTGCAAATGAACTAATACAATCAATGTTGCGACAACAGGTTTTACAAATGAATACATTTAAAACTATGCCGAATTCAAGTTTAAATGACCAAGAAAAAGTGGTTTTATCAGACACCGATTCTGTGGACTACTCGGTGAGTGGGGCCAGGAAAAATGTAGGTAATGTGAAGGACACTGTCCCTGCATGCTACGACCTTGAGGAAGTATCATCGGAAATTGAAGAGGATAGTGCAGACGAGTTTGAAGGGCTTGCTGTCGTGAAAAATATGTATGATGAAATTGACAGTGTTGGTGAAAAAAATCACGATAAACTGGGTTGCAATATTAACTTGTCATTTAGGAAACGGCTGTAAAAGGAGGACAAAACTGCTTTGATGGAAAAGAGAACTGTGAAAATATGACGGTCCCAAAAGTGAATATTGAGGTTTGGGATGAAGCCAAAGTCCATGTGCGGGTACGGGACATTAGCTTGGCAAAGGCACAGAGTATCATTCTAAAAGTGTCCATACCTATAACTCAAATGGCGTAAAAGTGCCTTAGTAAGAACAAACAAGATATCCGCGTCAGTCAATGTACTGATGCTCTAGTTCTACTGTCAACATCATTCACAGAGTTAATTTTCACAAGACGAGAAAGTCTTAAGATGAGTATGTCAAATCAGTACAAAAGCAAATTATGCAGCTCTGAGGCTGAGCCTTCAACAAAATTGATTTTCGGCGATGACCTTGCTAAACGAATGAAAGAAATTCAGGTCACAGAGTCAGTGTCGGAAAAGCTTGGAATGCGCAGAGACCGCGAGTCTAGCAAGTACAAATCCAGACGTTTCTACACAAGAAGAAGCGATTACAAAAAGGAAAGCAACCAACTTTACAAACCAAAAGATTTTCGGGAAGCATCACAAGCAGTCCATCAGACACAATGAGGTGTAAAACTAGTACACTAGTAGCATCCCACGTTCATCCGACTAAACAGGTGGGAAAAAATCTTGCGTTTGATTTGAGAAAAGTACCAGAAAAGTTTACTGCTGGTAAAATCAATTTGTTCTTTGATGGGCGGAAAGTGATAACATTCAACCCTTAGGTATTAAAACAGTCAGGGGTATAGAAATATATTTAATACCTGTTCAAGCATCTGTTCCTATGAATATCTGTTTTAATACAGACGAACAGTTACTTATTCAACAAGAAATAAACAAAATGTTTGAGAAAATAAACGAACGAGTTCCAGATAATGAACTTTGTTAAAGTAAAGGTTTCATTTCAAATGTGTTTATCAGGTAAATGAAAGACGGTTCAGTTCGATTGATATTAAACCTTAAAAGATTAAATGAACATATTGATTCGAAACATTTTAAAATGGAAACTCTCAAATCTGATATTTCACTGATGAAACCATTTTCATACTTCGCAAGTTGCGATCTTAAGGATGCTTATGACGCATTCTCAGACAACCTGGTCAAATGACGTCGCCGACCTATAATGTTATATTTTTCCACCGAAACAGATTGATGAGAGAAGAAATCGCTGTTATTATTTAGAACAAATTTTCCACTTAAAATTTACTCTGGTTTAGTATATTTTGCATTGATTTCAGCATGGCTCATAAAGGTAAAAGGAAAGCATGGGTCTCAAAAACTCAATGTCGCCGGTAGAGTTTTATTATATGTGCGAAACGTCCGCAGTAGAATAAACTTATGCATCGTTTAGGTAATGGTATGCTAGGCTATTGAAAGAGACATGAAAATTTAAGAAAAGAAACATTTTCGTGTCTAATAGTCTTTTGTCGCCAAATTTTGGAAATCTACTGGACAGAAATACAAAGTGGACCATATATCATTTCTTTATGTTCGTTAATACCTTCCTCCAAAAACCATGTGCATACAAATACCGTCTGCTTCCAGGGTGTCGATTTGGTTAATATTTTAATTCTGGACACTGTACAGACACAGAATCAAGGTCTGTTACGAATATTTCGAACAGTGCTTTTGAAATCGCTGATAGATACTGTATGTATTTACTTTCTTTCAAAACTACTGCTACTGCAGTTTCTATGTGGGTAGTTATTTTCATTGAAAGGATGTCCCGTAGATTATAAAGAAGTGTCTCGTAGTTTAAGGGGACGCATTCTTTGAAATTAGAAAAAAGTGGGTGGGGTATTATAAAATTTACCTGCAAAAAAGTACAAGGTTTAGGTAAATGAAATGAATACTGTTTCAACTGTTATAAGTACACAAAGGATTGCTCACTAAAATAAAAATGAGAAAAACTGAAACAAGAAAGTTATTGTTGAATTACATAAGACCTCTTGTGTACATTCAAAGTCAACAATTAAGACTTTTTGGTGCGAAAATAATAGTGCTTCACTTTGTCCAAACATTTATCAATGTCCTACAGATTCTAATTTAAAGAAAGAATGTGAAATAAGTTCACTGTCTTGCTTTTCATTTCGCATATGTGAGCTAAAACTCATTATTTAGTTTGTTTACAAAGTAGTGCATAAGAAAAGATACGGTGGTCAAGGAATGCCACATTCCAAAACTAAAAGAGTATATTCCCCTTAATACATTAAACATTTATCGTTACAGAAGTCTAGTGGCTTACAATAAAGGCCTAGAAATGTTGCCATTATTAATTTTTAACTTGGTATTCATGAACTACAATGCACTTAAATAGCAAAACACATTCAACAAACTTTTGAAAATGTATTGTCTTAAAAATCCCTAAAATAAGGTATGAAATTTGGTTGAGAGGTCCAATCAATGTGTATATGTGGAAATGCAACATTCTAATCTTGTTCACAAAAGTTACTAATACACAGCAGGAATGTCAATGATCAAAACTGGACGAATATACAGTTATCCTCACTTTAATGTCATTTATAATTTGTCCTTGAATTCTCCACCATACTTTTCATAACTCTGTTTGCACGAGTTGCACGAGAATGCTGTCATTCACGTAAAAAAACGGGGTCAAATAAGTTGTAAATGCAATATCATCTAAACGTAATTAATGGATTATGCAGTTCAAGATAAACTTTATCTCATAACGTAACGAAGATGTATAATGTTGTAACAACAACTTTACTTACACTGATTTAAGTAGCAGTCGGTTTATAAGTGACTTTATTGATTCATTTTGTGTTTTGTTATTGTTGTCAAAAAGTATAACGGAAGTGCCTCACAACTGAAGCGGAAACCAGTTTGATGCGCAAAGTAGTCCACTGTAAGTAATATTTTTTGACAAATGTCCACAGAAATTAATAATTTTCTAATATTAAAGACGAATATCTGAATAGGATTCATTATTTGATAAGAAATTATAATCATCGACATTTTTTTTTAAAAATCGTACACGTGCTGACACCTAAGTTGTCTCCCGTTGTTTATTAGAGTTATCTTTCGTCAGGCGCAGTAATACATTTGCAGTGAATCGCCGAGAAGTCGTGGGAAAATTAAAAACCATGTAAACAAAGTAAAATTAACCACCTTTTCAAGATGAATTTCAAGTGATCGACATTATGCATTTAACCCGCCTGACCTGTGTAGCATCTTAGATATCTTTTCTAAGGTATTCATTGTGTAGAATGTCATGTTATGCCCTTGCAATGCTAATCCCACTCTGATTTTTTTGTTTACATTTTTTATCAATGAGAAATATGGCGTCCATCCCGAGATTAACAGACGTGGCGTTAAATTTTTACATGTTTAAGCAAACCTGGTGTGTTAGAAAGAAAATCTCATCCCTTCAACATTATTTGGAACACTGTTATTGTAAAAAACCTGTATTTTCCTTATACAAAAGCTTAATATTTTGTGTTGAATGTACTTTCACAAAGACCTCTGTTTTCCTATTACATTCATAGTACCACATCCTTATCCACAAAATACTGAATATTACAGGTGTCCATCAGTATTATATCAGTTTAGGAATATGTTTTTTATTTTCCCACCATCGATTTCTTGAATATGCACCCCTTCCGCATTTCTGTATGAACTGTGAATGTAGCAATATGCGTCCCCTTAAGGGGTAGACCGATGGAAAGTTTGACAATTAAATGCTATGAGTTTTAGCAAATCCTCATTCTTACCTTTCTGTAATGTTCCGCAGAAAGCGTGGGTTCTGTAAAACACATTTAACACCTAAATTCCAGGAAATGTTGCTTGCCTTTTGGACATTTAAGAAGTTAGCAAAATATTATTTTCCCCATAAAGCTCTGCAAATTTATATTAAAACATATCGCCGTAGTTATGTTAAATGTATTGGGTTACTAAAAGTCAGTACAACTAAATGGAGGACAGAGTGATTAGTGAAATACGATAAGAAAAATGTCCAGTACAATACATAGCTATTTAAACTTGTTTGTACTTGAGTAACTTTCTTCCATTAAATTGTCTGAGCGTACTCGGTTTACTAAAGGATGGCAAAGATGTTAAAAGGGGAGAACAAGAGACCGCAATGCGGAGCAATATTCGCCCGAAAGTATGACCTTTGACCCCTGTGACCTCGAAGCGAGCCATCCGAAACCTGCGTTCAGCAAGTTGACTTGAATTGGTAAACATTTGTGCCAAGTTTCTTTAACATCTTTCAAGCAGTTCAAGAGTTACAAAGCGGACAACAAACAAAGTTATGTGACTTTTGAACCCAATATGTGACCTTGACCCTGAAGCAAGCCATTCAGAACATTCGCTCTGCGCTTTGTCTCGATGTGGTGAACATTTGTGTCAAGTTTCTTCAAAATCTTTCAAGGGGCTCGGGAGTAACAGAGCTGTCACAAAATTGCTAACAGTCGGACGGACGGACAGACGGACACTAGCGTCATAACATAAAACGTCCATTCAGGCGTATTCAAATTGGTAAGTACAGGCGTATTTTGTAATGTTTAGATGCCGAAAGGAAACAGTCAAACCAAGAAGTAAATAACACAATTATTGAAAAATCCTAAGAAAGTTCCAGAAAAAACAAGCAAATTCGATGAATTGGTATCCCCTCCGAAAGGGTATAGGTGAGTAATGGCAAAAAATATATCCGGCAAAAAGTTAAGGATGTTACTAAGAAGCAAATAATTTCATTTAATTAAGTCAAAATCAATTTAACAGAAAATGAATGTTTTAAGTGTACATAATAAATGTATGTTATGTTGATCCTGACGAAAGAAATTATTTTGAATGGAATATGTTTACTGTAATAAGCTTA
This sequence comes from Mercenaria mercenaria, assembly GCF_021730395.1. NCBI lineage: Eukaryota > Metazoa > Mollusca > Bivalvia > Venerida > Veneridae > Mercenaria > Mercenaria mercenaria. The sequence continues at coordinate 7,406,018 of NC_069362.1, read as the reverse complement.
GCTTTTAGAATTAAATGGAGTTATTTGAAATGTGAGCTTGAAGTGTAACTAGAACGAAATGTTTTCTTCGAGTAGTTTGGCACCAAGTGTTGCTATTTTACATGAACATTTGAACTTAAAAGAACAGATGTCCTTAAGACAGCACAATCAATTAAGATAATTATCTTGAACATGGCTGGCGGCGGGGTGTTGAAGGTTTAAACATTTAAAAAAAAAAGAATGGAAAATTATTATTTTCTTTTTTTTGGGGTGGGGGGGGGGGGGGGGGGTGACCGGGAGAGGGTACGAAACTTCACATGTTGATTATAAATATTGACGGAAAAATAAAAATGAAACAAAATGTTGGGGGGATGCATGATCGGAGTGGTGGGCACGACTGGGTGGAGTAGCGAGGTGGGAGAACGGTACAACTTTGCATGTTTATAAATATTCATGAAAGGTTTGAAAAAAAAATAAAATACGGAATGATTTTTTTTTGGGGGGGGGATGTTGAGAGTAGGGAGGGGGTGACCAAGGCAAGGGGATGACCAGGTGTGGGTACACAACTTCACATGTTTATAATAAATGTTCATGGTAAAGAATGAAAAAAGTTTAATGAAATTCTACCAATTGGTTGGTTTGTTATGTACAAATCTGTGGATTTTTAAACAATTAAAGGGCAATAACTCTGAAGTTAGAAAAGAGATCCGGACGAAATTGTGTGTGCTCAACCACATTATGGAGATCTAAATTCAGTTCAAGTTTCATAGTTCTAGGTCAAATATATCAAAAGTTATGAAGCAGAAATTGCCATATTTATAGTACCCTATATAGTTAACACAAGAAACTTCTAAGGGTCATACTCTGGTGATACTTGGGCAATCTGACTAAAACTTGACGGGCCGCAAAATCTCATAGTGGTGAACATGTATATGAGTTTTATTTAAATATTCCCAACCGCTTCTTAGATATGGCTCCGAACAGACGTAAAGACGGACGGACAACGCCAAAACTATATCCTTCCGACTTCGTCGGGGGGTAAAAAAAAGCCGTAAACGGTTGTGTTTTGGAGAATGTTTGAGTAAAGTTGGGGAAGAATGACCAAGACAAAAGTTGTACAAAAACAAAGATCGTTCATAAGAAAGCCATTGGAAAAATTATGAAAACGTACAGAATGGAATTCACCGTGGAAATTAAAAATTGACATCTTTGAATTGAAGGAAAGCAATCACAAGCAAAAGCTGTTTAAAGTCAAAACTGATAGAACAGAGAAAGGAAATTACAGATATTGTTAGTGTAAATTAGAACGAGAGGATAATTCCCGCATAATGCCCTAAAAAGCAGATTTTATCGAGACTGAAACGGGAAAGAAATACAATAGAGCATTAAAATCTTCATTTGATTATTTTGGAGATGCATCGTTCACATGTATCCACAAATTGTCATCAGAAATTTTGTTGTATTTCTAGGAAAAAAAAACAAGAAAAATACTATTGATAAAAGTGTAGATGAAGACATTTCGTTACCACCAAACAGTATGACAGTTGTTATTATAGAAGGCTATAATCATGATGAGACAATTAGGTGTTACAAAATTAGATGTTTAATCTACGGGACAAACTTTGATTGTGAATTTACTGGAATGCATGTTATAGTTCACTGATTTATTTTATGTAAGGCAGGTTTCTTTCCTTTATAATATACACAAAATATCAGAGAAAATAATAATTAAGACAAATATACAAGTCAGGATACGAGTTATATGACCCAGGGAAATGCCTACGCCTTGAGTATCTTGAACAATGAAATGGGTCCAATCGCTAAGGTGACTATGTCTTAGACTAGCTGTTCAATGGGATATAAACGAGAAAAACAACCATATAAGCTACCTTTTTATAAGCATTACAGTCTTTTTGCAAAGATATACATGATATTCATATTAGAATACGATCAGATAATACAGTCGCAGTTACTTGCATAAACAAACAAGAGTCAAGTAAATCAAAGCTTAATGACATGACACGAGAAATATGCCTGTTTGCAATAGAGAGGAAGATATGGTTATAAGGACTCTGATAATGTGTTCAAAACCCTTTCTAATGTTGATCTAGACTGGCCAAACATTTATCACTCTCACAAAGCTGTACTTGACTTAGCTCTCGTTGCAAAGGTAGACCTAAAACCTTTGTTACTAAGGCAAACATCGCTGCTGTAAAAACCATGGTCGAACAGGATGCGCGATTTTCAGTATAAGATATAGCCATTTGTAATGGCATATCAGAAGGCAGTGTGCAAACAATTCTGAAAAAGGCATTTGTACCTGAGGAAGGTTTGCGCCAGGTGGATACCTCATTTGCGCACCGAGGAGCAAATGAAGCAACGCCTTAAATGTTCCCGGGAACTTTTGAAAACATACAAAGGCTGTGATAATCGGGTTAATTCTAACTTGCTAACAGGTAACAAAACCTGAGTGCACATGTTTGAGCCACAGAGAAGGGCCGATAATAACCAGTGGAAGCGAAAAGATAAAAAACGCCCCTATATTGCCAAGAGAACCGTAAGTTCGAAAATATGTTGCACGCAATTTTCTTCAATTTTAGTAGGCCAGTCGTTCAAGCGCCTTGTCCATCTGGTCATACAGTCACTGGACGATTCTGCAAGAACTCTTTACTGAAGAAAGTGAAAAGGTTTTACAATAAGAAACGTTCAAGCAAAGGATGTGATCAGAAGTACTCATTATACACGACAACGCTTCCTCTCACAAGGTGCGAGGTTTCTAAGTCTTCTTTGGCTTCTGAAAAGGTGGAAGTTGTAAACCATCTGCCTTATTAACCTGACCTAAGTCCCTGTGACGTTTTTATTTCCAGGGCTAAAGAAAATGCTTTCTTGAAAGAAATATTTGTCCATTTATCTATGTCTCAAACAAATACCATTGGGTAAAAAGGTTACAAAGATGTGTTTCGATAAAGGGGAATACTTTGAATGTTTGTAATAAAATACTTTTGATAAAACGTAGCACTTAGAAATCCGAACCCAATGATAGAACTTTTTGCAGGACCCTCGTAAGTGGTGTTGATGTTTCCTAAAGTACCAAACCCAAAGAAGAACCGGGCGAATATTGTAATCAAACAAATGAAATCCACTGCATGGAAATACTATGACTACATACTATGACTGCACAAAATAAATGATTTGAACATGACTGAGGCAATATTACTACATTTGTTAAGTCTTGTAGCGGCGTGAATAACGAGCTTCTCTTATTCATAATAAGTTAAAATATGTAGAATATATTTTTTCTTGGGCTACTTTGCCTAATGATTTCAACTATTTAAATATATTAGTTTTCCTCAGGTTTCCTAACCTTAAGGTTGACTTATTTTCCAAGACATGATTTATTATCGAAACAATTAGAATTTCAATCTGAACAAAATTAAAACATAAACATATAGAATATGTCAAACTCTCAACATATTTCAAACTCTCAAACAAGTCTTAAATGTTCGAATGAGTATTTCAGGAATCTTAAATAGATCTTCTCTATTTTTGAACTAAATATATTTCAAACATATCCAAACATTTGTCCATAAGGTTTTACTGGAACAGTAAAATATTTTTAATGCCAGATATTTGAGATTTCTGAACATTAGTAAATATAAATACTGCTCCGATCCGACACTTACATGAACAACCAGCAGAATCCATCCGAGACCAGAACATCCCATTCACCATCACACCACCAAACGTCTTTGGAATATATTTCTTATATCCAAGTAGATCTGTTATCAAACGTTTGCCCGAGAGATCCTACTTAAGCAATGAAATATTTTTAATGCCAGATATCTCCCAGCCAGCATGACTATATCGGCCCGATATAGGTATAATGTCGGAATGTCGGCAAAATGTGTCGGTGTAGGGCCGACGTCGGGCCGGTGTGAGTGAGTGAGTTAGGTTTTACGGCGAATCGACACAAAATGATCATATATCGCCGAGATCGGACCGTTGAACTGCCGCAAAATATTGAAATCGGTAGATCGACATCAATCAGTGTAACTATTTCGTAGGTCGGATTGACATCGGGCCGATATTGGATTCTCTAATATAGCTATATTTTTCAAAATATTATTGATAAATGTGAAAAAGTAATCTAATTGTTTATGTTTGCTAATTTATTAAGCAAATATGATGTATGCCAGAATTAATCAAACTAGGTTCCAAACAAAATTTGTAGACGGTATTTATAAAAAAAATTATATGTAATAAAGGGAGGTTATAATTAAGATGCATTTTTATATCATGTAGAATGCCGCCATAGAAATATTTATATTTACAAAAAAAAATGAAAATATAAATATGTTTAAAATTCTAATTGAACAATTTTAATAGTGTTAAGAATATACAGAAAACTTACGTAACTGTATAAAACATGTAGTATATAGTTGTGAAAAATATTATATCAATAAAATCAAATAACCATCATACACATGATGCGAGACACATCTGTTCTCAAGTAAATTACTATGAGAATTTATAAAGTGTATATTTGAAGAAACCTTTGACGAAGCACTGTGTGTCACACTATTTCGCGACAACGATATGATCTGCCAATATCGGGCCGATGTCATTTTGATGTTGGCCAAATATCGTTTGCCAATGTCGGACCGATGTCATTATGATGTTGGACCGATATCGTCTGCCGACGTTGGGCAGACATCATTCCTATTTGCAGCCGAAATTGAAGCCGATATCTGGCCGTTATAGACAACGACGTCGGTTTGATATCGGGCCAATATAGAATGCTGGCTGAGCTGAGATTTCTGTGCATCAGTAAATATTAACACTACTTATATCCGACTCTTGCAAGAACAACTCACCATCTACTCAAGTCAACGACCAACTGCCAACCGTCTATTCAACCGTGCACAATCCCCCTTTTATACCCGATGTACACCAGCAGTAAATCAAACAACCATTCTGATTGGTTAAAATACCTTTACAACTGTACTCATAGAGCGTCTTCTGGCTCTTTATAATTTCCTGAGCGTCTACCTAAAGAAACTAATTTTCGACTTCAAAACAGCAAAATGCACACACTTAAATATACCTATATTAAAACATTCCATCGAAAATCCTTAATAAAATCGTTAAATTTCATGATAACTACTATCAAAAATAAGCTTAAAAGAAGTTGACTTCTTTTTGTTGCAAAATCTGTGCTATTAGCGAAGACGTAAAAACGGGGGTAATTAATATACGATTCAACTACATTGTATTTACTTTAGGTAAAACTACGTCACAGTCTTTAATAATTTATCATAACAGTACAAATGGAAGGCGAGCATGCATTGTAATATGATTGTAATTTGTGAGTAGTCGTGTAAAACTGTATCCGTGGTTTTTGATGGTGTGTCTTATATACCGCTCTCATGATGAACAATATATAAAATGTTGATGACTCCCTTGCTGCAATGTATGATTTTACATGATAAGGAGAAGCAGAATAAAGAAATAAATTAGTTATGGACAAAGCCATTATGCTTCGATGTTCGAGAAACAGCAATATGATCAGCTCAGAATCTTACGAGTCATAACTGTGATTCATTATCCTATCGATTCAAAATATTTTGATTATTGCAAGTGATGATGAAGTTCAAGCAAGAGTACAAAAAAAAGAATTAATTATGGATGCGCTCAATTTAATTTCAGAGTAAAAAATTATGCACGCGTAGGTATAGTATTGTTAAAAACCAGTCTGTATTACAAGTAAGTATGATTGGGTAATAAAAATAGAATCATTAGAAATAGAGAAATAAAATGTAGTCCAATATCTTTTAATCTTGGCCAATGAAATGTAAATTAGAATTGCTGGAAAAAGTGGGGAATGGAACATACGTTTAACACTGAGTAAACAAATATATGTAGCATTTCTTTGAAAATGGTGAGTTTAAAACGTGATAAGCTGTTCAGAAATGTGGTCCCTTAATGTGGTCATATCAGCAAATTGACCATCTGGTTTTAGAATGATATACCTATTTTATACCCTGTTAAATTTTCGTGTGAAACAGCTCTTTTTTTCTTTGATTTCAAAAAATCAAATATACATTGAATCCTTAAAGAAATAAGTTATCAACCTATGAGACTTCCACAGGGACCTTCGAAAGTCTCATGGCAAGATAGGATTACTCTTGCAACTGTTACACCCAGAGAACAATTAATGAGATGCATTTTATTTATAGATTTGTCTAAGAGTGTGAAGAATGTGTAGCAATTTTTATATTGTATTTCGAATAACCTTCGCACGAATATGATTTTAGTTAAGCGACAAAATATGGCGTTCTACATGCTGGTTCTCTACTATAAAAATTCAAATTGTAAACGAATAATAAAATCAAATAACAAACTATGTAAGAGAGGTTTCCTGCAAACAAAACAAATCATACTTTCTACGTAGATAGATCACTAGACCGGAAAACTTCTAATATAGAGATAATACCCGATTTTGTGTATTAACGTCTGCAGCAGGCCACGGGATTGTGTTGCTGACCGAAGGTCATTTACAGATCTACATTTGTTACCTAGGTAGCCATTTTCATCATGATGCATTACAGAATTTGTCGTGGACACTTAAGTCATATACCACCACTACAACCTGGAGTCTAATTTTTGAGCTGACATTAAACTGTGCCTGTTTACTGTGCATCAAACAGGACACTCATATATTTTTTTATATTTGGCACATTGTACGTTAAAGACATTTAAAATTGGCATTGATGCGTGCTCCAGCCCTTGGAAGTTTCTCAGTTCTATACAGAATATAAAAGGACCAGATATTTCGTGTGTTCATGTCGTAACGGTCGTTTTAGAAAGCGCATGCTACAGGTAATACCCTAATTCATTGCCAGACACACTCACGTGTGTAGCTTTTTGCTAAAAGATAAACAGCAAGTACGCAGTCGTTTTGACTTCGGAATGACTTATTCTGCGCGTCAGATAAATGCCAACCCTATTTGCATATTCACATACACAACGTACATGTCCGTAAGTTGGAATCAAACGCTTAAAATACAGTCAGTGTTTAGTTTGTTTACCATTTCATTCAGAGCGGAGCGCATATTTACTTCGTAGTAATTCATGTTAATACATAAATATTCCTCCTTTCTTTATAAAACCTTACCTTCAGAACGTTGCCATGAAGGTTTCTTTTAGGTAATAATAAGAACATTTTGAGAATAAATCTCAGCAAATCGGCGATTCCATACCTATCAATTTCAAATAATTGTGAATACGAAATATTAAACAAACAATATTTAGTGTACAGAATTGGCCGAAAAATCATGTGTGACTTAAGCACAGACATGACATCAGGTTTCACTAAAACTCACCTAATTTTATGCAGTTACAATACTAATAAAATAGAAAAAGAAGAAATTCCACAGGTCGCTCAACACGACAAAAACGAAAATGTTGCAGGCTCGGTTTGATTGAGCCTGTTCATGGACGGTAGTGAAAATGCATGCTACCGTCCACGCCCTCTAGCCCCGGGTTTAGCAGAACTCAACATTTACACATGCTACAAGTACGAAAATCAATTTAGAAACATCCGCAGCTGTATTCGTACGGCGGTGCACATGGAACCTTCAATGATACACTAGCGTGTAATTCCATGGAAAGCGGCGTATGATCCCCAGTTAAATAATGAATATACGTATGTAAAAAAGAAATACGAAACGTATCAATCTTTAATATAACTATTTATCATTGTACAAAATTACTATATATATATATATTGTATATCATATTAAGATGCGTAGAAAAAAATCGACCGCATTCTATACACAGAAAAAACTGAATGAAATATACTACATATCATCTCCAGCAGACTTGTATTTACAAATGACATTTGAATCCCCATTGCTTCAGTACAGAATCGTCCTTTCAAAACAATGTATAGCGTGGAATTAGTGTACACATGACCACTTTACAGCCTATCACTTTACAGCCTATCAAACTAGTTTATCCCAAGCACTGTCTGGAATTCTGTGTGATGCTGGTCACTATAAACCATACAAAATAAATGAGAAAATAGAACAGTCAACTGCGCAAACACAATTATCCAAAAGTAAGTTTAATCCACACACAAAGGCGTACTGGTCAAAGGAGGTCAAAAAGGTGCACAATGAGTCCAGGCGCCTTAGACGGCTGTGGATTTCATATCATAACAACAAAACTGCAAAAACAATATTTCCAGGAATCAGAAAAGTACTTAAATAAGATTCTTGGTGAAATAGACGAAGTGGCAGAAACTGAGTACAGGTTATTTTGGAAATTGCTTAGAAAAAGAGGAAATAAACCTAGCTATCCGTGCAGTGAGCTACATGTAGATAACGAAACATTTACTGACGTAAATATAGTAAATGGGTTTAGAAAGCATTTCCATAATATATGTAGACGGACAAGCACTGAGAATGAAGCGCCTATTAGTAATATAAAAGATCTATTACATATACATGCAAAACATAAGCCCGAATAATAGAGTGACATTATACTAAATCCTGTTATAGAGGAAGAGGTTTAAAATCAAATAAATCCATTGAAATTACGAAAATACGGAATAGACGAAATCCTGAATGAAAATGTCATACGCGGAGGGCCTGATCTTTGTAAAGCAATAACCGCGCACTTTAACTGCGTATTAACTTGGAAACAATACCAGACCAACGGAAAACAAGTATCATCATTCCATTATATAAGGGTAATGTTAAAAACAAAGAAGATGCGAAGAGTTACAGGCATATATCACTGCTAACATGTTTTAACAAACTGTTTGAAAAGGTTATCCTACAACGATTGAACACATTTCTAAAGATAAAATCCCCTTCTTTTACCTGTACACAACAGCAAGGCTTCCAAAATGGCCTTAGTTGCATTATGACATCTTTTGACTTGCAGGAGACAATATTATACCAAACAGAATGCCATTCTGATGTTTACAAGCCTTACGGGGTTATTTTTCAAACTAGGTGAGCTAGGTTACAGTTGCAGAAAAACCCTGTGCCTGTTAATTAATTCCTATGAAGACCTAAACTGTGTAATAAGACTTCAAGGAATGACGTCACTTCCAGTGTCCGTTGAACGCGGTGTGCGTCAGGGAGGGGTCTTGTCAACTCTTTTTTTATTTGCTCTACGTGGACGAGTTACTTAACCTCCTCCATAATAGTTCAGCAGGGGCATGCGTTCTATCAAATAAATCCGATAACCCATCTTTTGCAGAGGACATTTCGCTTATTGCTGTCTCTCCTTCCAGTTTGCAAACGCATGTAGATATGATTTACCAATATGCTAAGAAATGGTATTTCGACATATGCACTTCCAAATCATGTACAATGACATATACTTAGAAATGTACATTTGCATATTTTATGGTGATATGCGTTTAAATGAGGTAAATATACTACCCACTAAGAAATTAAACAGGATGCAAAGGTCAATATCTGCATAGAAGATTGCTGTCAAAAAGCAAAAAAAATCCTTTTCCACAATGGCTGGCCTCGGGCTACATTCACAAGGATTAAATCCCGTAAAAGCAATCAGTCTGTAAAAGTAGGTTATCGTACTAATTACCATGTATGGCCCTGAGTTATGGAATGGTTTGACAATAGCCAATATTGATAGAATAAACCAATTACAACATTTCATTGTCAAAAAGATTCAAGGTTTTCATGTCTAAACATGCTCGGATATGTGTGAATCAATGCTAGGACTAAATAGATTATCGCCGGAAGTTTCTACACAGAATATTTACCCTTCGGTGCGACTCAGTCACTAACAGTTTATTCGTGCGCAAATACATTATGCCCGCCCGCTTAACTCAGTAGGTAGAACTTCTACGGATCGCAGGGCGGTGCGTATGTTCTCCGTGACGATTTGATAAACGACATGTTGTCTGAAATCATTCGTCCGCCACCTCTGAGATCAGGTTTGGTACAGAAACCAGGAACACTGGTTAGGTTAACTGCCACTCGCTACATGACTGAAATACTGTTGGAAAACGGCGTTAAACACAATACAAACAAAAAATACAAACTAAAACACATCAGTAATGACTACTTCTCCGGACAATACATATTGACTAAACTGACATGGAAATCTAACGTTACGGTTGCTATAAATAGAGCAGAATATACATTGTGGCAGGAACGTTTAAATGAAGACCCTAAGTTTGATTATTTCAAAATACTACAGACTGACATCAAACCCGCCATAGTCTATAAAGTGTATGAACATAATTCGCGCAGACTCAAAAGAGATATAACAGAAATCATATGGACAAGATCCGTAGACTTACAGGGGACTTATGTGTTAACTGTGATATGTCATTCGTTGATTTATTATCTCACGTTATTACAAAATGTTCAATTAGTTCTGTACGACTACAAATCTTTTACAACCCTTTCGGACAATTACATTACAAATATAAAATTGCTTAATGAAAAAATGTTTACTATAAAATTGTTGAGGCATGTCTGAAAACGAGGTAAAGTATTCGCATTACGGAAATATCGAATTGTTACGACTCTCATATGATTTCATAATAGACTGTTTGATTTTGATATCAGAGAATAAGAATATTAAGCTAGTGTTAAAAAAGACAAAAAGAGAAAAGAAAGGAAACAATTGATATGGAAGAGCAGCAGAACACAGATCAGGAATTTGCCGATTAGCTCCTTGATATTTATTTTTAAATGATACAGTTACATACATAAAGGCATTTCTGTTGATATGTCATCATATTTGTATATTATACTACCTTTGTACTTTGATAGGCATGTTTGTTTGATATCAATTATGATTGTAATATGCACCTGGAAACCTCCCAAGTGGAGAAAATAAAGAATCAGAATCAGAACCAGTCCCCATATGTCACAAACTGACATACGGGCCTCAAAGTATATGTAGTATAAAGAGAACCCCGTGCGCAGGTCTTTCCTACAGAGAAAGGCCGATTATGAGGTCGATATCCGACTTACATACCGTCATTTCTTCTTAAAATGTCAAGCAGTTACGATTCTGACGAAATTTTACAGCAGGCATTATATCTATATAATGAACTTGAAGACAGAAAGATTTTCCAGACACAGAATTCATACAGGTACTCAGTAAGGAATGAATGAAACGTTTAGAAAATTACGTTTATTCTTATAAGTTATGTAACAAAATTATTAGATTATTCTTATAATTTTGTTGTTTTCATTTTAAATGCACAGAAAGCATGCAGATGTATGACCCACAGTTGTCAACTGTCATGTTTACTAATTAACCCTTAGCCTGCTGCAGGCGAATTTAACAGCCTTTGCAAACAGCTTGGAACCAGATCAGACGCCGATTAAATCTGATCAGATTCCAAGCTGTTTGCTACTCTGACAATATTTCTTCCAATTTTGGAGCAAATTGAATGAACTTTACAATTTTAGCAGACGACATTTCCAGCAGACGACAATTTATCTAGCATGCTAAAGGTTAAAGGACCATAAAAGACAAGCTATCATATATTCTGACAGGCGGGAGAAAGAAAAGATAAACAAATTAATTAAAATGCCGAGAAAAATGTTCGGAATGCTGATTCACTAGTAATTCACGTAAGCACATGTGTCTTTTATGGTCACAGAAGGTCAGTTATATAAAATAATTTCTAATAATAGTAACTTTAGACAGGATGATTGACATGTTTTGTTTATATGTATTAATCATGGAGTAATTAGCTCGTAATTAGGAGCTGGCCAGTTAGTATATAAGGCCAGAAATCCAGCTATCAAGGCAGAGCGGTCCGAGGCACGAGAGATGTTGTATGTTGAAATTGTTATGGCTAATCTTTGTTGAAGAAATAAATAGAAAACATATGCAATAAAATTATAGAAACTATAGACTGGTTGTCGACTTTAATTTATACGGCGGTTACGCTACAGTTATGGCGTGATAATTGTTCTCGTATTTTAGTTTATATAGGTGTAGGAAGTGGTAATAGTGTACATGAAAGGCCGGGATGGTATGTTACCCCATCAAATATTACCTGAATGGTTTATGCAGGATAATAATCGCATGCCTACCAAAACAGAATTTTGATATCGGTAGACAATATGAAACAACAGAACAGTAAAGAGTACTTTCAATTTTGTAGAGTACAGTATGCACATTTTGTTCACAAAACACCAAAAACATTGCCAAAACTGTTACAAATGTTATCACATCCGAGTCGCCCTCATCAAAAGAGAACACTTTTATTGTTTCATTTTCATTTTAGCTAAGTTCACGGCGCAATACATTTGTGTCATTCTGTACTCTTAAATACCCTTCTCATGTACGCGGGATTCTTGGAATTCAAGATGCCCCTTTTCATACACTAGTTTTCATATCAGGAAAGTCGAAATGATTTTTTTTTCAGAAATGTTGATATTTTTCCTCTCCTACCGGTCAAAGACTGATTTTTGTGACTTGTCTCAGTGATCACCACATTGATCTAACGTGCCGGACGTAAGAACCAGGTCCGTAGTTTAAAGATCAATAGCACATGTGTAGGTCAAAGGTCATGCGGTCCTGAAAATATATGTACATAGTGTGTGTTGGTGACCTTATTGAAAGAACAGCGTTTTCATTCTATTTTCGAAAATAAAAGCGTGTGTACATGTCCGGGCAAGTAGGTTGTAGAAAGCTTGTACTGTACCGATTCGAAAATTATGTGAGCGATTGAATTTGTCCCAGTGAAGTTTAAAGAACCTGACTCAAGTTTAGAAATATATCCCCCTTAGTATAAAAGGCCGTCTTGAGTATAACTAGAAATTTATATAAATTGTTGACTTGATACTTCACACATTTAAAGAAGTAAATGAGAGCGTGTGCAGTGACAACGTAACATAAATGCAGCTGACATTTTTTTCAAGATATATCCCTACAGTAGACGTTTAAAATTGTATGGAGTATTACTTGTGCAGTATAAGAGACGCTCATAAAACACATTAAGGACAAGTGAAAAGGCACAAACTGCAACCATCCCTTGCCAATATTATTAAAATCTGTGTTGCTTAATATTTAATTTCAAATTCATTTAACTGCAAATAACGTTTTGAATGGAATATGCTAGAAAATGGTGAATTGTGAAACTTTTTGTCTGCCTTAGTTTTAGAGCGTTTATTTTTTATTTTCACTTATTGTTTTGATTTCAGATACATATTTTTTCCTCTCATCTTTAACGGCTTTATGTGGAAATTAGGAGTTTTTCCAATTTTAAACATGCACACATGCAAGGGAAATGTTAATAAAGTTATGAACGTTTTCCTTGAAAATCCGTTTATTTACTGACTATTTTATTAGGTAATCATGATTATACATGTGAGGTGCATTTAAGAACTAGAAATGTTAATAACATTATGCACGCTTTTCTTAAAAGAAACACGTTTATTTACCACTGATTATTTCATTAGGTAATCGGGAGCGATCATGATAAAATCACCATACAAAGCATGGTATTGAAACATATTTGTGTGTTTAATAGCTGCTTTTTTATCACTTTTTTCACGTGCTCATGTCTGGGTCAGAACAGCTAGACATCTGCACGAGAATTATTTTGTTCAAAGAGGTCTTTTAGAAATATATAGACCTCTGTCTAACAAAGGAAGAGGTATGTAAACATGATTACCGACTGACAAATGTTATTCTATTCTATTCTTTGTAGAAGTTTATTTGTTAGATTTTTGTATAATTTTTGAATTATGATTTTATTTAGTAAATTTTTGTTCATTCCAAAGAATTTTTTGTAAAAGGTTTACTGTTCGGCAAGCTATTACCTAGTTTCGAGTTGCCAGGCTAATTTATTAAATTTTTCTGACTCATGTAAATTATTTATTTCGAAAGAAAAATTTAAAATGTTTTATTTGTATTAGTTGTAAAATTTATATTGAAAGTTGTGTAACGTGATATTTAGCAAGTATTTTCCTCATAAACCGTATTTGTCATTTTTTTATGTAAATTATGGAATGCCGGTACTTTGTTGTATTATATTGTATGTTATACTATAAATGTATGGTTTGACAAGTATAGTACCGTATATTTAATATTTAATTGCAATTTAAATATATTGTGTGCCAGTGTATTGCAAAATTATCAAGTGTCCGTCTTGTTACAAAATAGTCATCTTTCATACCAGCTATTCTATTATGTTTAATTTGTATGCAGTATGTTAATTTTTGGTTGCAAATATTAGTAACCGTTAATCATCCTCTTATCCATAATTTTTCATCATAATCTTCTCATTGATAGAAGTATCAAGTGACGTATGTTGTTCAAGTTATGTATGAACTTAATAGCACGTATTATTAATGGGAGCCTGCAGAGGTATGGTGTACCCAGCGTAGCAGTTTGTGAAGTAATATACCCGTGGTTTTCATATCTCGTCTGGACCTGAATTCCCAGCGCTGGGGGTCTACGTTCCAGGGTTGTGCCTTAACCGCCAAGCTATTGATCTTTGTAAACGACTGAGATAGCTCAGGGATACATCTTCGCGGTTTGATGGGGCAGTATCTTAAATAGTGTTAAATCTTTAACGTGCTGCTCTAGTTAATTGGAACTAAAACATCTGTGAAACGTCACTATGAAACTATATTAGAAATATCGGACTCAAACATCTTTTTCTACAAACCATAACAGACATTGAGCTCAACTTTTTCTTTCTTTCTATTTATTAAATACTTATTTTTTCTTTTCGTTGTAAATATTCATTACAGTAAATAAACTTGTAAATATTGTAATGAGTGTTAAATTGTTCGTATATTTTCTGTCCCCGGTTTGACCATCCTGTCACATCATAGCAACTGTGAATGTTATCATCGAATGCCTTGCACCTGTAAAAAATAAAATTAATCCATATATATCATTTGATTCATATAGCCATTTGCAAAGTTTAAGTGAATACCTTAAAGCTCCTAGTTCACAATGTCTCGGGACGTATGAAGAACATTTTAAAGTTTGCTCATATATTTTACCGTACATTTTACTGTTCATTGTCTTTTTTTAAACAACAAAAAATCCAAAACAAGAAACGTTCTTCGTAATTTGATTTCACTTTATGTGCCTGTCCTAATAGTATCTGCTTCCATAGTGAACGTCTCATCATATGTATCATATATACAATGAACTAAGAATCTTGATAAAACAAATAAAAGTACACGTGTTTTCCTTAAGAGAAATATAAGAGAAGGGTGAAATTTTGTCATCTATTTTTACAAACTGTTTCACCATGGAAACAGATACTATATATAAAAAGGCACGAAAAATTGCTATGAGACTATCTATATTATAAAGTCAGAAAAGTGCACATGATTGCATCCCTTACATTTAGATTTAATGTTTAAAATGATACAAAGGTTCAGTTTAAGGTACCAGAAGTCTTATTTGTTATCTTACATTAAAACTCCTTATTTCTATTAAAACAAATCCAAAGAATCATAGGACCTTCAAACCCTTTACATTGACGAGAAAAGACTTAAGGAAGAAAAAGAATGGAAAAGAATAACAGGATCTGTCTTATGACAACATGCTCAACTGTTTGACACTTCTAGCAGATACTAAATTACTGCAAACATTTTTCTAGCCGGCTTACATTAGCGCTTGTCCAAAGGTACGCAAGTGATATATAATTTGTAATGTGCGGTCCTCTTACGTACCTGATGGCACGATAGCATGTTTTGGCTCGTGCAATATCACCGTCTGGTTGTATTTATCACGTCTGGGCAAATCTTCTGTCCTGCAAATAACTCTTACCTTTGGCCCTGGAAATTTAAACAAACATTTCAGTAAACTGGTAATTTTTAAAAGTGCAAGCGTCATTTTTTCCATATTATAATGGTTTCAGCAGGTTTTAAGTTTTTAAGATTCATTGATTTTACAATGCTTCATGATTTTAAATTATTATTTAAACAGATGTGATAAGATAATGATTCAGATAACTTTTAGTCATCGATGTATTTACATACCGAGATAACCGGTTTGGTTGACTGTATAGCAGGTCAGAAAGATTAATTATGAGAGTATCTAAAGACATTTAGACAGAATCGGAAATACCGGTAATCAAAAATATATCCAAATATAAATTAGACTTCAGAAACAAACCTAGACAATACTTTAAAGGTGACCAAAGTTAAATAGTTTAAAAAGATGACGTGTTTCTTCAAATACCTACATTGTACATGCTTTTAGATAGAGGCTTATTAAACAAGAAAATTTAACTTAACTACCAAAGACGACCAAATTATGTGACAATTTCCCATGGGAATGTTATTTTAAATGCAGTTAAACGTTTGGATACCAGCAGTAAGATTTGTTAAATGCTGACGACGGGTAAGACTTTGAATTATCTTTAGTGTAGTAGAGACTTTCCCTAAGCTCTCTTTACACGAGGGAACCAATCTGTTTATAGAGTGAAATTGTTGAGTGAACACCGTTTGTCAATCATAATCCTGTCCAAGTTATATCGGTGCAATGGAAAATAAGCTATGTATGTAACCTGCTATACAAGATAACACAGTCATGCATTTAACAGTCATGAAATTGTTTTCTTTGATTTCCTCATAATTCTAGATATTTTCCCATACTTTGACGCGTACATAATGGTAGCATGATATTACCCCTTTCAAAAATATAAGGGACAATACTTTTCTCAAGCTTACTTTAAGTAATACTTACTGTTGTTGCCCCTTACTCGCAAACCATCACCAGTGCGGAGAAGAGTGGTGCCACTCTTCCATATATCAGTTCCACACAATATTTTGATAGACATGTATACACAGTTTTTGCTTAGATATACAATTTCATTTTTATTGGCACTTTTGGTGCAAATTTATTGTCAGTTAAATATATGTTTACATGTTTACACTTACAGGAAAGGAATTATGCTTCTTATCCATTTTTATTGAAAGCGTGTGCAAAATATGCCTTCTCGTTTACTCTTTCTGCTTGAAATTATAAAGTTTTAGCTACCTTTCTATTTTCAGCAAATGTAATTTAAGGTGAGTAAAATGTTTAAAGGTGTTCTCATAATATACAGCGAAATACATTTTGCAAAAATGATTTGTTTCAATTTCATGACCTTTTCATTACGAGTTTGGGGATATAATTCTCTGTCGCGGCACATATAAGAGTATAATATGATTCATTTGAAGACAGATATCAAAATGTTATGACACAATGAAGAGGAAATACTATACACAATGTAGTAAAACTGTTAGGTACAGGGGAACACTGTGTGAAACATTTTATTCCCTCAAGTGGACTATTTCTTTTTGGTTCTCATACGTTCAACGAGTATGATCAGTTTGACCAGAACACAACTCCCCTGATACATTTTTATTAACTTATCCTTATAACGATGGGGATGTTTTTTTATCTTGAGTCACATGACGAATTTTACGAGGTTATACACGTGCTTTTACCATCCTATAAGGAATCTGACAGATAGACTCGGACTATAATTCGAATATCGTTTAACCTCCAGAGTAGTGCCATATTTGTTGATGACATCATTCGTTGGCGATTTATTGGTTCACACAGTGACTACATGGCATGACGATATTGGATGGCGTATTTGAATAAGTGAAAGAAACGTAATAGGATGTGATGATGTCTCGTTTACTGTCCGTCGGATATTATTTGTTGTTTACTTATTTTTTGTTTGTGTGTTTCTTTTTTCTTGAAGAGCACTTATACTGGTAGCCCCGTTTATTTCCTTATAAGTTCTTATATCACAAAGATCGAAATGTGTAAAGCAAGTTACGATATTGTGAGATAAACTCCTATTATCTGACTCAACCGTTGCCTTTCAAAAATACAAGGGACAATACTTTTTATAAGCTTACTTAAAATTATAATTACTGTTGTTGCCCCTTATTCGCAAACCTACGCATGTGTGGAGAAAAAAAGATACACAGTTTTTTCATTTTCATGTTTCTTGGTGCTTTTGATGCAAATTTAGTTTCAGCTAAATATATGTTTACAAGCAGAAAAGGAATAGTTCTCCGTATCCTTTTCCATTAAAAGCTTGTGCCAAATATGCCTTCTAGTTCACTCTTTCTGCTTGGAATTATATATTTAAGCTACCTTTTTATTTTCAGTAGGTGTAATTTAAGGTGGTTAAAATCTTTAAAGGTGTTCTTATAATATTAAGAAAGTTTATACATTTTTAAATTTAAATGTCTTTCAAATCGCTAAACCAGTGAAAGAAAATTGATCAACAAATAGGCAGCCAGTCACTTCTCGGGGTTATAGCGTAATGCATTTTGTAAAACTGATTTGTTTCAATTTTATGACCTTTTCTCTACGAATATGAGATTATAATTCTCTGTCGCGGCAAATATAAAAGGATGATATGATTAATTTGAAGGCAGATAACAAACTTTTATGACACAAAGAGGAGGGAATACTTTATAAAATGAAGTTAAACTTTTGGGTATAGGGGAACACTCCTTAAATTGATGATGGGTGAGATATTTTATTCCCTCAAGTGGACTATTTCTTTTTTGCTGTCATGAGATCAATGATTATGATCAGTGTTGTTGCATCTGTTTAGTTTAGATACCTCTATATCCACCATGACACAACTCCCCTCATGCGTTTATATTAATTTATCCCTAACGTTGACAATGGGTTTTTTTTATCTTGAGTCGAAGTACAAGGTTATAATAAGGCAACAGTAGCAAACCATTTGAGCCGCGCCATGTGAAAACCAACATAGTGGATTTGCATCCGCGCAGTCTGGTCAGGATCCATGCTGTTCGCTAGCAGTTTCTCTTATTGCAATAGGCTTTGAAAGTAAACAGCATGGATCCTGACCAGACTGCGCGGATGCGCAGGCTGGTCTGGATCCATGCTGGTCACAAAGCCACTATGTTGGTTTTCTCATGGCGTGGCTCATTTGTGGTTTCCACTCGTCATACTATCAACGGATAAAAATACTTTCTATAAACTCAACGCTTTAAAATTAAAAGAACCCACCCGTGCAGCTAGAGGTATGTCTAAAGTTGTTATTTCCTGGTTCTCTTTCTGTTGTGATCTCTGTGTAGTCTGAAAAATGTAAAAAGTCATATTACTCACGCTAGGAAAATATTATAGATGAAATTACACACTGCCTGTTCTTTAGCAACGGAAGTAAAATTTCGCTCACGCATACCGTACAGGCTCTACGCCGGACAAAAAAAAGACATGACCGCAAAAATGTAAATTTTAACTACGTTAAAGTTATATTAAATTTGAATAAATTTGTGCAATGTGAGACTGTATTATAGTAATTACCAGAGCATGACAAAAGTATAATTATACAATCTGTCTGCCTTGCTTTGACTAATTTCCCTTTTAACCGATAATAAGGGATCCATAATGAATTAGAAATAAACTATTCTTCAGCCATTTTGATCTTTTAGCTAGACAAATTTCGGTTATAAAATAAGAAATAGATGTAATCTATCTATATAAAACTTATGTTTATTATGGACATTTAACAGCATAATCTGACAGAATTTACAACCTGTCGCAATTTGCTTAGATGATAATATCACAAAAAGTCATACTTATAAAATGAGAAGTTGAATCAAGGGTAGCTGAAATTGATATTTCATTTGCATTCATGGAATATGAAAAATAAAAAAATAAATATTTCCGTCGGTGTAAAATTTAATCCCATCTTTAGTAACTGATCTTCCCGACCGACCCACACACCTACTATGCCCCCGTTCATAATGTGAAAAAGACGGACCCCTCACACCACGCCTTTGTTCTTTTTATCCAGTTATCAAATGACGATTAAATCTGTCCGCATACAAATACATAATTATCATCTTAAAGTTTTATTTTTTATTTCTGTTGATTATTTAACTTTTAAAGTTTTTATTTAACATTGTCAAAAGGGTTGGGGTGGGGGCGGGGGGGGGGGGGGGGGGGGGGGTTGAGGTGTTCGTAGCCTCCATTGACCTTGTACGTTGGGGTTTCTGCCTATTCTTATCGGTCATTCTATTATCTGTACAGGATTGATTTCTTGCTGGTATTTCGATTATATTAAGAACATAAAAATAATCCTAAATATAAACATGAGATGGAGATATATTAGGTATTGAAAACTAAAAAAAATACCCTGTTATGAAAATACATATAAATAACAATAATATTACTTTTAGGAGCCGTATTTTCAAAGACAGGAGTTACATATAATTACAAATTGTTCTTTCTTATCAGAGATATTATGAAAAAGCTAAATCAATCATTTTATCTAAAATCTTTTCATAGTTTTGTTATATGTCCGTTTAGAAAATTCAGTATATAAAATGACCAACTTTTACAATACTGTGTATTATCATCTACAGATTCAACATTCATAGCATAGTTTATCTTCTTTAAACTTCAAAGTATACAATTGATATGTCGCAACATCGTCAGTGTCAGCTTTTTACTTCCTGTTTGATTTCGCTACGAGATTACTTTATGGATACAAAACTACATCAGCTTACAATAAAATTTTTGTTTTTTTAAACTTTTCATTTTAAATCGGATAAAAATTTAAAACATAATTTCTGTTTGGCCTTTCATGAACAACTGTAGAAACCAAATATGCATACATATTTTGATTTTTAGCAAAGGTAATTGATGGGTTATGGGTAAAAAATTGTCTCTACATCTTCTAGTGAGACGTTAAGCTTTATATCAACACTTGCATTTAATAAAATTGAAAGGACTGAAAATATTATAAACCAAAGTATCTACAAGCAATGTCGTTATTTATGGAGAATAAGTTTGTTTCCCAAATAATCTTCTAACAACTACACATTGTTGTCAATATCTTAAATTAAATGTTACATCATCGAAGCACATTTATGAAATTTAGCATACGTCTAAAACATTATATTTTAAATTTCATCAAGAAATTTCAAGTAATTGTAAAACCGTCGTTATTTGACGAAAATGTTCAGTAAATTTCATTTTAACAAAAGAATTCATCTGGACGTTTAAACATATTTTGAGAAAAATAATTATCTGCACTTGTATGTCCATGTAATACAGTTTCGCTCATTTAAAGCTACTCGTATACACTTTTGGTGGCTATTGGATATTTATCCCTTAAATTTTTAAATGCAAAAAGTGAAACCCCGTAATAAATACTTATCAGACTTATGAAAAATAATATATTCATATTTTCCTTCAAATATGTCTCTTTATCATTATCTTGGAGTTTTCATTTTTCATATTTACCACAAACTTATAAATGACAGTTGTATTGTTTTTTATTCGCAGTGTCATCCGTACTTGACACCGATCTGAAAACGATACAGCGATCTTTCACCATTATAACATTGCTACATGGCGTCGACATCAGAACGCATGGACGTTCTGGTTACCCGAGGCCATTATCATTACGACGCCTGAAGTACACTGCGCCGTACTGGGTCCACCAACGGCGGTCGAAGCGGTCCTTTTCAACAACATTTTTTACTATTTACTATTTACAGTAAGATATGTAATAATTGCATTAGATCAAAAGCTCAAATCTTTGTTTTGTTCTGATCAGTTCAATTTAGTTTAATCATATTTTAGTGCTTATATATACATGTATATACAGAAACAAAACCTTTACGAAATATTGAAAAGCAAAAGAGTTGGGCCCAAGTTCTTACAACATTAGCGATCGGCCGTCCCCTACAAAGAAAGTAAATATATATCATTATTTAAGAATGGCATTATTCTAAGCTATTTGTAACATGCATACATATAAAGCAAAAGAAGAGAGAGAGAGAGAGAAAAGACACAAAATATTGCGTTAGAAACATAGTACTTTGTCTAGTAACTTTAACAAATACATATATATAACTATTGATAAGGCTCTAGGATCCAGCCAGGAAATATCCCCACCCCACGATCCGTTCAATTATAAATATAAGATAAAGCACACATTCTTTTGAATTTAAAGATATTTGCAGTTTTAATCACGCCAGTACATAGTTTATGTGTTAAAGATATTTAAGCAAGGGATCACAAACGGTTTCGTGTGCTAGTTATGTTACACGCCAAACTTCGTATTTGTCATAGATGGATGCATATCTTGTGAACACAACGTTTACTCACCGTACAAGAGGATCACGCCATAGCTGAGGACCAATGAGAAACGAGTACCGATATGTGGCGTGACAGCTGTTAATGGACGAAAAATATTTAATTCGTTGAAAAGAATGACGTAGAAAAAATAAAATCAGTACAATGTTTAATAACCGTATAATGTACTTTTCAGAGTTTCACGATATGATTAATGAAAATATTTTCATAACCTCTGTATTTTTATGAAGTTTTAGTAATGTTTACGAAATGCTAAATTTATCATTACTCACACTTAAAAACTTGTGCAGAGAAAAATATAATCTTAACTTTATTTGTCTGTTAATTTATAAAATCCAATTTTGACTCCATAAGACTTACCCTAAACCCTTTTTAAACAAGGGAAGCAATCTGTTTATAGAGTGAAATTGTTGAGTGAACACCATTTGTCAAACATAATCCTGTCCATGTTATATCGATGCAAATGAAAAATAAGCTATTTTAGTTAGTCCTGTTTTACAGTATAACGCAGTCATGCTTCTAACAGTCCTGAAATAGTTTTTTATTTTCTCATAAATTATAGATTTTTTCCTATACTTTGACGCATATATATATGGATAGCAGAGATCGTTCTCTGTCCTGCAATACCTACAGAATTTCACAAAGTAAAATATATTGAGAACGGTTTTAACTTAAAAAAAATAATCGTCTGTTTATTGACAAAATTCACCACACAACTTAATAAGTAGGCAGTCATTTTCACTATAAGAATGTTTGCCTTATTTGAATATGAATAAAATGACAAGGGGATTTATTACTTGACAAGACAAAATAATTACTTTAATATAGACAACACTTAGTTGTCTGTGATTAACAATAGTTGGTATCCTTATCAAATCCACCATTATACTGGTAGATTTTGTAGTCATTGTAAATTTCATTGAAATATGGATTTGACTTCCATATTTAACATATCAGTATACTCTGAGGCAACTTTCCCTCCCCAGATTCAATCACAAACACAAACAAACACGCACGCGCGCAGACAAATGCAGACACAGACACAGACAACACACGTGGACACACACATATACACATGTCTGTACATTTTAAGTAATCTGGTCACACACACACACACACAAACACACATGTCAGTACTTTTTAAGTCATCTGGTTACACTTACACACAGACACACACAACACACATGCACACACAACACACATACACATACATCTATACTTTTTTAAGTAATCTGGTTGCTTTTTGTTGTATGTGTTGTTATTTTTACCGTTTTTTATGTCTATTGAATGGTCATTTACGTATGTTTTATACAGTGCACATGGAACCTTCAATGCTACACTAGTGTGTAATTCCATGAAAAGCGACATATGGTCCCCAGTTAAATTAATGGGTTTGCCCTAAGTAAGCCTAAAATAAAGTATTACCAGAGTTGTCTCCATTTTTTTCTAAATATTTTACCAAGGATCATTTTTTCTTTCAGCTCAAATAACTCTTTTTCAGAAATTGATATTTTAAATTAGTTTTAAAACTGTGTACTTTGATGCCGTTGGCTAAACATATATCTAAAATAGATAGTGACTACTTGATTTTTGTATTTATAGTTGCAATGCCTACATAATATAATTCATATAAGTTACACTGCCAGTCTACTTGTGTATTGTGCACTAATTTCCAATTTTCTAGTTTTTGTCATTTCATCTAACTCCTCCCTCTATTGTGATTCTATTCATATCAAGGTAAAGAGCTCACAAGCGATATAACAAACAAAACGCACGTGGTCTATTTTGTAAACTAGGCCAATCGTATTTGACAGTCCCGATTGGACAATCTGTTTTATGTAAACATTAATGATTGACAGTTTTTTATCCTACCATTGTAGTTTATGATATATTTCTTGATTCAAGTAACGTTACAAAACGAGGATCTCTAAAACAAAAGAATTTCATAACGTGATGCTGTATATAACAAAATAAAATAAAACTTTATGTCGAAGGCCTCTATCTAATGTCACAAGATGTGTGATGTCATTTTCGCTTACGCACAGCTGTTATCCGCGCTGAAATTAAAACGTGTTGAATGAAAAGAAAACTTGTTTGTAAATATGGAATATATGTTACATATGAATTAACATACTGCAAGATTTTAAAGGAAATTCTATCTATGTATCTTTAACTTTCCCGCACAATATCAGAAGAATAAAATGTACCATATCTACTAAGAGGTCGACAATGTGATATTCTTGTCGAGAAGCAGGGTTTTCAATTTGCTTGAGAAAAATTATCCTTGGTTCAATATATTGAAAAAAAAAGTCTTGGTGCTGAATCACTCAAAATAATGTCTTACTCAATAATGACTAATAATGTATTATTTAACCAAACAAATTCTACTTGTTGCGATTTGTTCACCCTTATATTTGGCTTGCACTTGCCTCAAATTGATGTAATATGTACCATTGGATAGGCGTCAATAATTTTAAATATCTATTTTAGCAGATCAGGATTGGTTCTGTTTTTCTTTTCCTGTCTGATATATGTATATATAATGATAAGCTTCAATTGAAATAAAAGTTTTCAATATAGATCTAGCTCTTTATATTATCTAGGAAGTTTAAGCTGAAAAAACAACAACAAAATAACAACATTCACCAGTTTTTTATGTTGATGGGTTTCATTCGAAATATATCTCCTAGATGCACGGTGACCCCAACATTTTTTCTTTCCATTTTATAAAAAAGGAGCAAAATATTTTTAAAATCTTCAACAGCAAATTTTCATCTAGATTTCAATACGTTTTTTTTTTGTTGTTTTTTGTTTTTTTGTTTTTTTTTCATTAAAAAAATGGATAGGGTATTTATGCCAATATGTAAAAATGAAAGAGATTGTTTATGACATTAATGCTAATAATATAATACTGATATCACCTTGAATTCATAGTAACCTGTAAGCATTAAGTGGGAAGATATATGTTTTATAAAGTATCCCCATTTTTCCGGTTTTACTTAATTTCATGAATGCTTAAACATAGGAGGAAGAAACTGCACTATAAAATAAAACGAGTGCTGTAACCTGGCCCAAGTTATTTTTCGATCTCAGCTGAGTTTGAGTTTGAAATTTTAACATCAATTTTATTAACATTTCAAGGCTAAATTCAAACTGAAACTGACCATTAGTACTGAATATCCGCTTGTAAATAGTAATTAACATAAAATTTAGTTTTAAACATGCTATTTAGATATAAATGACAAGTAAAGTTTTATTATTAAACTCAGCTGAGACTGAAAATGTTTTGTGAACTCGGGACCTGTTTTTTTCTGCTCTTATTTGTCTTAGAAACTAATGTTCTTCAAGCTCACAGGGTATGAACATATTCTTAACCGTAGAAAAAAAAAGATCCAACATCCTTAAAAACTGACAAAATTACTAGAATAAATTAACACTGAAAGGACACTAATCGAATTAGGCATTTTCATAGGAATTTGTTGTCCCTTTTAAATACATTTTTTGCTGTGCAAATACATAGATACGAATCTATTTTCGCAATGAAAATTATTTGACTTTATACATAATATTTAACTAATGTACAACTCTACTTGCACAATCAGAACTTACAATACTTGTAATTTATCATTGGGTGCCCTACTCCACTTACAAGACTAGAAGTATTTCTGTATTTGTGGTTTATTATCTACATATATTACAACTATAACTGAAATTATCACACTTTATTTCATTTAAGATTGCGAAGTTTTCTCTACAAAATATACACATTGTACATGCATATTCCTGATGTTTTTATTTATTCTCCGCATACTAAAGACATGCCAAATAAAATGTTAATGTACCATATACTCCCTTCCCTCTGTATATGTCTTTCCTTTTTCATAACAGTATATCCCAACTCAGCTTCCAATGCCAAAAGTTCTAATACATGCATCATGTTTATTCCTATCTATAAGAAGAACTCTTTTCAGCGCCAAGTTCAGATTAAAGAGCATTAATTCTAGTAATCAATTCCATGTTTCGGCTTGATACGTTTTATGGCATTCTCTGTATAAAAAGTCAACGCAAAAATAGCTGATGAGACATATATGCCACCGGTTTTCCCAATACAATGTATGTGCTATTAATGCCTGGTGTTATTAAGTCATTTTCAGTCTGATCTGCTAACAAATTACACATACTGTAGAGACTTTCCCTAAGCCTTCTTTACACAAGGAGGACAATCCGTTTATTTTGTGAAATTGTTGAGTGAACCATCAGTGCAAAGGAAAACATGAAAGTAACCTATCTGTGTTAAATGCTATGCATCATATCACAGTCATGCATCTAACAGTCCTGAAATTGATTTATTCGATTTTCTCATATTTCTAGATATTGTTCCCATACTTTGACGCATATATATGGGTAGTTGAGATTGTTCTCTTTCCAGCAGTAGCCTTTTCAACACATTTCATCTTGTGAAATTCTGTGGGTTTAGAATTTAAAAAAAAATCGTCTGTTTGTTGACAAATTTCACCACAGAAAATGTCACACTTTCCCCAGGGCATTAACTTAATTGATCTTTACATAGTTTTCTATTCAGATTGCTAATCCATGTGGCAATTATGCATGCTTTTCCCTGCTTAGAGGTAAAAAGTGCATAGTTTGCACGAGGTTCTAGGTCAATAGCCACCTAAGCCTACCATAAAATCTAAGCGGAGTTGTCTCCATTTTTTCCAAATATTTTACCCGGGATTTTTTCAGCTCAAATAACTCTTTTTCAGAAAATGATATTTTAATAATTTTTTCAGTCCTTTTACTTTGATGCAGGTAACTACACATATATCTAAAATAGATACTTCCTACTTGAAGTTTGTATTTTTAGTTACACTGCCTACATACTGACCTGGGCCTTCTGTATAATTTAAATAGTATGCTATATATTTTGGGATTTTATCCTTTTTTTTACAGATAAGTTGCAATAAGAGTATAGATGTCATTTTCTATCATTATCTTAGAAAAAAAGTCCATTTTTATCTTCTTAATTCTTTAAAGTATTGACAAACTTCCAAGGGTTGCATCATATACCTTGAACCTTTTTAAAAGTATGTAATTTACATCTTGTTCAAAAACATTGTCATTGCTAAATAAAATTAAAAAATGTTTTCGCATGTCTCATTGATGATCCGTTTAAGGGTCGTATTTCATCACTGTTATATTCATTCCAACTGAAAAGTTGAACTCATGATCATTACAAATAGAAATGAAATTGAACCATCAATATGTTATTGCAGTTTGACAGATTAAATGTTTGTTGTGTTTATGTCTGATTTCTTTTATACGTATTATATATCATTCTGATGACGCCACAAACATCACTTTAAACAAAGCTAAATATATGGTCATAGCACATTTAATATAGTTTGAAACCATATTATGATTACACTTCAGCACATTCACAAAATTCCTATTTCTTTAGTATGTCAGAGTTATTAGGAGGATGTCATTTTTAAAATACTACTCATATTAAAATATCTGAAAAAGTTAAACATGTGAACATTGTCGAATTGAAATTATTTGGAGTTATAGTTATAATTTCTATTGTAGTCATACCATTGTACTGTATTAACAGAAGGTGTATACATATATTTAGATGTCGACTTTGATACAGAATAAATAGTTGTTTATGAGTTTTATTTTATTTATTCCATACGGCTATTAGCCCATCATGGCATAACAAGCATACATACAGATCTGGCGAACAGAGAAAACATATATATAATTACATACACTTCAATGTGGAGAAGGTCTGACAAACGATTTTTACAACCTTTTCATTTAACATAAATGATTTAAATTATGTTACAATGTTTCTGTTAATTATATCAACTACATTTGTACATAAAATATTGATATGGTAGACACATTCTGATGAAGAGAAAAGAATGTCAAGAGATTTAAGTAATTATATTTCTATAAATTCCGCATTTCTTGGTGAAAATTGTGATTGACTGTTATGCAGTTGCGTAACATTTATATTGTCAAACGATAAACACATTAATATACATGGACACATAAAAAACAACACTGACTGTGGCTAAGCTACCGCTTATTTAGATGTCGACTTTGATACAAATAATAATATATGCTGACTTCTAGTAATACGTTTTATTTAAAAAAAAATATTTTTGAATAAAACTGTGAAAATATTGTATTTTGAGATTTTGTCTACAGCAAAATTGCAAACTGTTGTCATTGGTATGTTGGATCCAAATTCTATAGTTAAAACATGAACAATTACTTCATATAGTTTATAGTTTATATAGTAAACATAAAATGAAAAGAAAAAGTTTATGTGTATTAACAGTACTATACATTAGGTTAAAATAGTACAAAAATGGTACACACTGTATACATGTATAAATAAACACAGCATAAAGATGTACTACATGTACCACTAAAATAATGGCTGTTTTTTAACAATAAACTGTTACTGCATGACATTTATTTATGACTGTAGTTCTGTATGTAAACTTAATTTAAGTATTTACTAAAGCTAAATACATGAAATGAGGGTTTTATACATTTGAAGATAAAATGTTTAAGTGAAAGATGGCCATTTTATATCTTTAATATCAAAATCTTATAGAAATAGTCAATCGTCATCCTTACTACGTTTCATAAATACACGACCTTCCTTATTTATTTATTTATTTTTTGTTTTTTGTTGTTGTTATTTTTTGGTCTTTTTGATTTTTTGTTTTTTGTTGTTGGTTTTTTTTGGTTTTTTTTTTGGGGGGGGGGGGGGGGGGTAAAATTGAACTTTCAAGGGCTATAGCACATACTAGGAACTTTTTTAGAAGTATGTAATTTACATTTTCTTCTTTTTTCGTATGTCTTGGTTCCTAGGCGTCTAATTAGATTTGGAATTCAACTTTAAAAAATAAATTAAAAAGATCAACAAGTGAACGTTGCCGGACTTAAATAATATGGAATAAACAATGAACTTTCTATCGCAGATTGACCAAAGTACGTGTGTTAAAGCAAACTGTATACTAACATTTAGATTTTGACATTGATACAGAATATATGTGAATATTCATACAACTGTGTATGTCTGGGAGTCTAATATGATATGGATTTCAACTTTAACATAGTATTCTTATTAAAGTACCTGACAAACGTGTTTAACAAGTGAGCATTGCCGAATTAAAATAAGCGTGAATCAACAATATGCTTTATTTTGCAGTTTTACCAAAGTACGTGTGTTCATGCAAAGTGTAAACTTACATTAAGATGTCGACTCTGATACAGAATCTACACACCCATCTATAATGTTAAATATATCTAATCTAATCATTGACTACTAGAAATGAGCCATTCTTATAAATATGTCATATTCTTGAGAGTTTTGTCTACTTGTACGGCAAAATTGCAATATTTTTGTCATTTTCTATCAAAGTCTAATAGAAATAGCCCATTTTCATTCTCATTCGACCAGTTTTTTACAGATACCTGACCTTCTTTATTCTTTAAAAAGAAAATGACAAAGTTCAAAAGGTTGCATGCTTTATTTTAAAAGTTTGAACTTACATTTTCTTGAAGAACATTGTCATTGCTAAATAAAAATCAAAAGATTTCTCTATGTTTGCGGCTGTCTTAATTCTTTGTCTCACTGATGTTCAGTTTCAGAAAGGTATGTCGACTTTCTTACCACATTATAATATTTATTCCAATTGATAAGTTAAATGCATGAATATACAAATATAATAAAAATAGAATTATCATTATGATTTTACTGCAATTTTGCATAATAAAGTTTTTATTTTTTGATATGTCTGATTTCTTGTACTTAAATGATACATCATTCGGATGACGACCTAAAGAACACTTTAAACAAAGTTATACATACGGTCATTTCACATTTATATCTTCGAAAACACGTTATAATTACACTTTAGCAAATTGGCAAAATTCTAACTTCTTTTGATATGTCTGGTTACGTAGGAGTCCGTCCAATTAGATTTGGATGTCGACTTTAACACAGTTTTAATATTAAAATATCAATCTAAAAAGGGGAAACAAGTGAACTTTGCGCATAGAAATCATTTGTAACCATCATTGTAATTGCATTGCAGTTTGGCAAAAATACATGTGTAAATGCCAGATATATTATGATATTTAGATGTTTACTTTAGTACAGATGATATATAAAAAAATTGAGGCAGTTAGACTGATGGCCAACTGCTGGTAAAGTTCCTGTTTTTTTTGTGTTTTTACTTCATAGATTTTAAGTGATATCTTATTTGATTCAGATATCGATATAACATCAAAGACGAAATTAAAATATTTTCATTCAAACAAACGCATGATAAAATCATTTAAAATACGAGACCCCTAATTGTAGTGACGGTATATTACCTAAGTTACCATGACGCATTCTACTGTTCTGTTGGTGTTGGTCGTAATCGACTTGGCGATTATGACTGTCGATAATGTTTTCTGTGTAAACACTTAGTACCTGGGACTAACAAAAAAGTTTAATATACGCTCTTTACATATGTCATACGTCTTACAGTATCAGAACTGATACTTTATCCCTGAGTATATCACACTGTTTTGAAGCATAAAGAATACCAATTTCATATCTATTTAGTTACATTATTCTTGTTGTTCGTCTTCGTATGTTACCATCTTTTAATATAGTAAGAAACAAGCCATTTTATGTCAAACTCCGCTTACAAACAATATGCATAGAAGCAGTTAACATTCTTATGATATAAGATATAACACTAGAAGAAATGACACACCGAATCAAGTGCAGCCTAACTATATATTCTATATACTCACTTTTACGACAAACTCTTTATCCAGTATTAGAAGTACAATATTGATGTAATTTACAGATTTTCATAACTGTTAACACGTTCCCTGATTATTCTTGACTAGTTAACGCCAATCTATATATTCCCTTATGCGTCCCTTGTAACAGCTACTACAAGCATTGCACAACTTTTATGTATTGTGTATACATTGTAAAACCTCCAACTTATCAGTCTTATTAACATTTATTTGTTTTCATTTCTTTGATATTAAGAAATGTACAATTTGTTAAACAGATGTGAATATGGGTTACGGTCTTAATTTGTTAATGACTGCGGTTTGCATAATTTCCTGTTTACCTTAAAAGGGATCAACGGAACAAAGTAATGCAGATTATGTACACAAATAACATATATGTATTCAATACGTACGATTGAAAAGATTTGTCATTTAATGTGATGCTTTCCTTAATTATATCAATAGAAGCTGGGCTATATTTTCTTTTACTGTTGTTAAGACATTTATAAAATTTTAACAGGATTTTATTCGTGTGCACACAACGTTCCTGTCTGTTTCAAATTTTACGGTTGTTTTAATATTTGGTGATATGAGTCATTACGATATGATATGTAGGTGTAATAACTATAGTAACGGTTACACAGTTGCAAAAATCTTTGTTTCACGGATTTGAACAGTAACCATGGGCTTATATTATCGGCTGGATATGCCTGTTGAGTAAAAGTATCATATTTTTGTTCATTAACAATATAACAATTTCCTAAATATCATGTTTAAAGTAAAGAAACATACACATGCAGTACATGTACTTTAGCCAGAAACGAAGGAACAAAAATCTAAACACACCTCAAGTATTTTAGAGTAGTGTTTACACTCATGCATCTTTCCAAATGCCCTTTGTCCAACTACGTTTATTGTATCATAAAGACCGTATATCTCCTCTTATTTGGATATTCTGCACCACATGTCTGACTCTTGAGAACTGGTTTGTACTGGTACAGAATCCAGGAACACCGGTTATGTTAACTGCCCGCCGTTACATACTAGTAACTGAAATACTGTTGAAAAAATGGCGTTAAACCCAAAACGAACAGACAAACATGTCTGACTAGACTTTGATTAACAAAAACTGGCATTAAATATATTTCCCCCTATATTCTGTAATTAGAAACTGAGTGTAAATTATTAAAACCATTTCAAACTTTGACAGTTTTCATATGGTGTTTGTACGATTCCAACTGCTCATTCACTATTGCTGGGGTCGACCTGATGTTTGATCAATCCGCTAGTAACGTGTATGAAAATGGAAACAACTTTTTAAATTTGTATTAATTATGACCTTTTTTAACAAAAACCGACAATAACATTTTAGTTTATTAATAACATTCCTAACATTGCGAATTATTTTATTTGCGACTTAAAAAAACTCTTTTTTTAAAAGGCACGTTTTTGCAACTCCCTTGTAATTGCCCAAAAAAAATTTTCACAAAATTAAATTTGATTTAAAAAATCATACAAATTTGACTTACCAACATAATCGTCCTAATAGTTTGAAAATCGTATGAAGAAATTTGTCACTGACTTGACTGCTGTCGCGCAATCTATGATACAAGGACACAGGGAGTGAACTAGGTCTTCGCTTACTTCATAAAAATATGTTAACCCGTTTTGTTGTTTCTCTTTTAAAAAGGGTTTCCTTATTTTTTAACAGTCACTCAACGTCACTCCTTTTTTATACATCCAATGGAGACAGCTGGGTAAATAGAAAAAAGATAAAAAAACAAAACTTGAATTACTTTTAAAAGGAAATAAAACAATATTTGGTGTCGACTTTAATAAAAAATTATATGAAAAATTCAAGAATTGACAAATAACCGTTTTTCTACATAAAAATATCTTATAGTTTTAAATTTGATTTTTTTGGGTAGTCTTTCATTTTTCACGGTCCCGTTGATTGAACACAGCTCCGAGTTAAAGGGGAATATCCCACATACACCCCCAAAACCTTAGTTCTTTAATGAAATTTCATAGATTTTTTTCTTTGACCTTCTAAAAATATTTTGTTTAAACCTTTTACCCTTTTGGGGAAAAGTAGTTCTGCTTTTGGGGCCATGCAGACCAAGATCAGCCTGCCATGATCTGCACAGGCTATTCATCATAATTTTCGTGAACACCCTTTGAATGATAATGGTAGTGCCCAAATTTGGGATGAGGCCCAGTCCCCTTTTTATAATTTAGTGGGTAAAGGGTCTTTATTTTGTCAAAAAAAATAAAAAAAAAATAAACATAAAACTGGGGGTCGTCCCCTTCCCTGTATTTATACGGGGAAAATTTTTAAAATATTCTTGAGAAACTATCAGCCCAATTTTAAATTCTCACACCGATTCAGGGAACCCCCCTAACAAATTGATCAATTATTCCATTCGTTAAACTTGACCCCCAGGGGGCGGGTCACTTTTTTTTTTTAGTTGTTATATAAGAAAACTTAAAACACGCAGGTCCAAAAAAAAATAATTTCACACAAACAAACTTCACCCCGACTGTTCAAATTATTTCGTTTTCGTCAAAAACTAAAACAAAATTTTGTCACCTTTCTCTTTATAGATATTTTTGTCAAATTAATCCCCCGATCGTTTCAAAAAAAAAAAAAAAAAGCCCAAAATTTTTCCCTCCTTTATTTGGTTGAAAGAATAATTGGATTTTTCCCCTTATTTTGATTTTATAAAGCTTGTGTGCATTTTAAAAAATTCTTTTGGGAACTTTTTTTCGCCATCAGTATGGAAAATGGTAAAGGCTTGTATTTAAAGATTTTTTTAAAGTTTAATAAAATATTGTTTTTTTCATACATAAAAAACAAATTTTTTCAAATGCAATTAAGATAAAAGCTTCTTTTTTTACATCAATTCTTAAATTTAAAAAACGGCTTTTTAAAAAAAAATAGTAATTTAACCAAATACATCTAAAAATTTCAATTAAGCTATTCCTTTATTTAAAGACATTTTTTTTTAAAAAATAAAAATTTGAGGGGTGTAGAAAAAGTCCCGCTGCAATGAATACCTTTTTATAAGTAAAAAAAACCAAAATTTTTATATAAATTAGATTTTTATCTTTTTTCTTTTCATTAAACATCATCAAAAAACAAACACTTTTTACATGAAGAGTACAGCGTTCCAAACTCTAATACTGGAAACCTCTCAAATAAAAAAAATATGTAATATATTGAATACTGTTTTAAAAGGAAACAAAATTAGCAACATTTTGAATCACTTTTATTTTAAATAGTAAAATAGACTTAATAAACGTATGCAGCCTTCAAAACACCATTTTTAATAGCCAAAATTTCAGCAAATGCACTTTTTGGGTTAACATGTGGCCAAAAAAATTTTAGATATGAAAAAAGCAAAAATTATCTGTATTTAAAACAATTTCCCCACCCCCACCTTTTTCCCTTCACTCACTCACTGTAATTGTAACCTTTCTTCTAATGAACATTAAGTCCCAGAAAAACCTATAGTTAAAATCCTTGTGCTAGGGAAGGTTTCCGTCAAACTGTGAAAAAATCATGCATTTAACTAAAATTTACATTTTTCCACCAAAAACTTTGATATTTTTTCTTTCGTGATTTATGATTCACACATTTTTCCCAAATATCTCAACAATGAATTAACTTGAAAAAAGGGGAATTTAAATATCAAAATCACCTAGGAATGAGTCCTGAACAAGGCCTTTATAAAAAAAAATTTTCTTAAAAAAAATTGCATAGAATAACCACTTAATTAAATACTTTTATCAAAAAAGCCATTTTTATGGCTTCCAAACTGAAGAATGACAAAACATTTTACCCTTAGTTACTTGTAGGAATTAATCTTAAAATCTGCTCCTTTTCTAACTGTTTTTACCAGTTTTTTAACTTTTTCTTGAAATGCCGCTTAACTGAAGACTATGGTTAATACACAAAAGAAAACCCCGCAGGACAAAACGTAGTCCCTTTTACTTCCTTGACCCTGGCGATCAAAAAGGTAAAAAACCACATAAAAAAAGAGTTTTTAGTTTTAGTAAAATTCCCTGAATTAGAAAAGTTTTACTACACATCAGTTAAAATACGTCATTCCTGAAAGACTCTGTATAAAAATTAAAACATTACGTAAAAAAAGGTCGAAAGGCTGGGGCCATGAATTTTTTTTTTGTTCTAAGTTTATGTCCCACCAAAAAATTTTAGGAATAGGGAAAAATTTTTTTCAGCATTGAAGGGAAAAGTTAGCACAACGCCTGACATACGGGAAAGGGCAATGCCTGGAAAACCCAAAACCTTTCGTAAACTGTTGTGCTTACTCCCTAAAAAATTGACCCAGATGAGGCAAGTGTTTTGAAGAAAAACGCCCATTTTTAAAAGGTAAAAGAATCCTTTTATACCCATCCAGCTTTGCTCAATTGCCCCCTTTTAAATAGAATAAACCCACAAATAACAATAAAATACAACAACAATTTTCTTTAAGTTAAAATACTTCCGGTATTCCTTTTATTTTTTCATGTTAAAATTTTAGAAAAAAAAGCTTGTAATCAAAACTTCACGTTTTACTAACCCAAAATGGAAAAATAGCTATAGCGGAATTTCTTTCTAAAATTTTTGGAATATCTCTCACATTTTTTAAAATTATCCCCCTTTTTATTAACCAAAAAAAAATCTGAAAAAACATACACATTCCCTTGACTTATTTAATGAAATAAATGCAAGGGCGCGCTATCACGAAAAATTTTAAAATTAAAAATTTAATGACCCAAGAAGCAAATGCATATTTTGGCTTTTAACTCCCTTTACTGTTTTTAACATTTATCATATGTTTTAAAATTTGTAAAGATAATTTAAAAGATTACAGTAGGCTGATTTAGACAGTTTTTGTAAAAGGGAATGTATTTTGTTTAGCTCCTGTATTTTGAAGAATTGAAAATTTTTACTAAATTTATAAAATTACAACGTTTAATTTCCCTTTAAGGTAAAGAGCCAATAGAAAGTAAAAAATGGCATTTGTTTGGGTATTTCAAAAGGGGTGACCATTTTTCGCCTTTTTTTAAATTTTTAAAACTTTTCCGGGCCCGGTTTTTTTTTTTATAAATAAAACATTGAAAAAATTGTAAAACACAAAATAAAAATGCAATATCTTTTTTGCAGGGAACCTCAATAAACGATTTAATGAACAGAATTCTAATTTCAACACGAAAAAATGGGTTAAATCCCTTTCTGTTTTAAATTGGGCTTCTTCATTCAAAAAAAACCGGACAGACAAAAACCCCCTAAATTTATTCCCAATTGTAATCTAATGGGAAAAAGCAAAAAGAACTTTACCGCATGTAACTAAATTTTTTTAAAAGATATTAACTCAAACCCCTTCTTTTTTAAGTAGAAAATTTCACTTGAACAACAAAAATCGTTACAAATTTTTTTTCCTTTTTGTACAATAAATCATTATAAGTCTTGAAAGAAAAAAATTTACAGAAAAGAAGGAAATAAGGAAACAAATTTGGTCCAAGGGGCTTGAACCCCCCCCCCCCCCCCCCCCTCAAATTCTTTAAAAGTATTTTTAAGGAGAAAAATACTCTTCAAAAGGGGGGTCCCTATTCGTTTCAAATACCTTAAGCACAATAACCCTTTTTAAAAAAAAACGAAGTAGTTTAAAATTTTCCTTTTAAATTTTTTTCATACACTCAGCTTTTTTAAATATACAAAGTGCAATACAGTACATTTAAAGAAATGTTTTTGGGGAAAATTGGGAAAAACATTTTTTAGGCGGCCCTTTTTAAAAAAGATGGCCGCCAAAAAAAAGATATAAAAAGTTACCAATATTTTTTAAGGGGCCAGGTTTTTAAAACTTAAAAAAAAACACACAACTTCATAAATATATACAAAACAAACAAAAAACTCATATTTCAGACAATCACACAGGCAAAACCGTAGTTTAATTTTGAAAAAATTTCACAAAATTTCTGTTTTGACCAATCCAAGCTGGGGTATTATTCACCTTTCAAAAAAGACTCCCAGTGCAAAAACCCCTTCTTCTCCTAAACAACGTCTTTTTGAATTATTCCAAAAACCCTTAAAATGACCTTTGTCAGATATTGTGAAATCCATTTTGATTTTCAAAAAGAAAACCGGCTCCCAAAAGGGCGGCCTAGTTTTTTTCTTACAGGCAATGAACCAACCATTTTAAAAACAGAATATAGCGACCGTTAAACATACCAAAAAACGCTGGTGGGGATAAGGGTCTACATCCCCCTCTTGTATAAAACCTGACTAAAATTTTTTTCATTCTTTCTCTTAAAGAAACCCATAACTGTTATTTATTTTTTTTTTTATTTCTTTATTTATCCTAAATACATTTTTTGTAAATTTATATGAAGAAAAAAAAAAAATAACGTGATAAGTGCATAAAAGGACACAAACAGTTTTCTCCCTTCTTTCCCTGTTTTTTCATTGCTGTTAAATTCTGTATAAATTCTCTCTCTCTCTAAATTTTTTCCCCAGGGGTACCTTTGGAATTTTTTGCAAAATGTTCTGTATTTTATTTTATTACTTTCCGTTTCTTTTCTCCT
This sequence comes from Mercenaria mercenaria, assembly GCF_021730395.1. Lineage (NCBI taxonomy): Eukaryota > Metazoa > Mollusca > Bivalvia > Venerida > Veneridae > Mercenaria > Mercenaria mercenaria. Next base: position 7,368,494 of record NC_069362.1, on the reverse strand, counting down.
TTTAAGTACACTTGTACCGGGAAAACATAAAATATTTTTCCATACCTGACGCCGAATTTCATATGGGGTTTGGTGACGTAATTCAGTGTGTTGTTGACTTTTTTTTCTTTTATTTTCAGAAATTTCAATCATATACGGGGCATTAACACTATATAAAATATTTACAAAAATTTTTAACGTGTAACCCTAAAGTGCACAATATTTCCACTGAAAAACTCTGCATATTTCCCGAACAAACAAAAAAATAAAAAAACAAATTTTTACAAAAAAAACTTCATATTTTTTTACCAAAAAAAAATAAAACTTTTTTGTTTTACACAAAAGAAATAATGGGGGTTTTTAAAAAAAAATTTTTTTTTTTTCAAATGTTTAAAATTCTAATAACAGGCAGCAAACGGGGGTGGGGCATTAAAACCTATAGCTGGAATCCAGGAAACATTTTTTCAGCCCAATTAAGAGAGGGGGCGTCAGTCCCAAAAACTAGTTTTTTCCCAATTCTTAATATTTTATCTACATCGTTTTCCAAATTGTAAAATTTTAAAAAAAATTTCCAAAAAGCATAACGTTTTCAACAAGAAAAAAGTGAAACCCCTATAACTTTTTCAAAGGTGCTAGTCTAATTTTTTGTTTTTTATAGTATTGTAGTTTTGGACACTGATCACGAAACAACCGTCTGGAAAATCATATTTCCCCCGATAAAACGAAAAACCACATACAAATGTTAAAGCCCAAACTAATAAACCCAAAATTTTCCAGATTTCCAAAAAATTGATCTTTTGGGAAAGTCCTCTTAAACGCAAATCTCTTCTTTAATTTTAAAAAGAGCAAAAAAAAGTTTCAAAAAAACTATTCATGTAAAATTTAGGGATTTTTTTTTTTTAGTTTTGTGCTGTTTTTTTGTAGCATTAAACACACGTTCCAATCATTTGGTAAAACTATCTTTTTACAAACATGAAAAATAGTTTTAAAATATTTTAGTGCAAATTATTACCCTAATTTTTTTGTTTCATAGATCAAGTAAAAAATAATGGTAAAATGAAGTAAACACTTTTATTTCCTGACTTGCCCTTTTTTGTAAATTCCCGTGTATTTAATACTTGGTTTCACCTAGTTTTTGTTGTTGTTTCTTTTTCTAATTCAAAAATTTTTTTAATTTTGGGGGGGTTAAAAAAAAGAAAAAGTCAAAATTTTTTAATTCTGCATGAACGGGTTTAAAATGCGCAGGTGGAAAAACATAATACTCAATTATTTAGGGCAAATACCGCATGTCGCGCTCATTACTGCCTAAAAATTTAAATCACCAAAAATTCAGTTTAAAAAAAAGCAAAAAAAAAATAAGCCTTCTCGTGTCCGTCTGATTTCCACGTTCATCGTTCAATCCTGAATTTAACAACTCGAGCTTTGCCTTCATGGAAATCTAATTTCCCGGCATCTATTTCCAGGTAAATCAGAAGGGAAAGCATCGCGAAGGCGCATTATTTATTAAAATTTTGATCAAATTTTTTTTCTAATTAGTATAAAAAAAAACCCATTTTCAACAAAGAGACTCTTTGGAGGAAGCTTTTCAATTGAGGTTTCAAAAAGAGTAAGTTATTTTAAATCATTGAGGTAATTTTAATAAATGTCCTATAAAAAAAATAACATTTGAGGTAGTCAGAAATTTTCGTAGGAAATGCTTTTTTTTTATATGTTTCCCTCTCATTTAATAGTCTCGTTTCATATACTGAAAAAGTGGAACAAGTTTTTATTTATTTGAAAAGTCCGTATTTACAAACCCAAAAGTGGTCGGGGAGAAAGTGTTCACACTATATATTATATTTTAATTTTTCATCTTTCTCTATGTACATTCTTTCCAACCTAAAAAAAAAAGAATATAAAAATTCATATTTTGGGGTTTTTGGGTTTTGTTCCTACAAAAAACGGGTTTTAAAAATTTAAAAATAATTAAGCGCGACCGTTTTAAAATTTTTTTTTTAATTTTTATTCTCCTTTTGCAAAAGAAAAAGCAATACTCAAACCCAAGTTTTGATTTTTTAATTTTTCATGCGCAAAAAAGTCTACATGTTATCAATTTTGTAAATTTTTCTGGTAACCTAGGGAACAGCCCCCCACACCCGGTTTTTAAAAGTAAAGAACTCTCTTTAAAAACGTTTTAAAATGAACTTCAAAATCCCCCTTTATACGTTAAAACCCAAATTTTTCAGGCGCCCATCACGATTTTAAAAAAATTGAAACTTCAAAGATAAAAAAGGGACTGAAAAATACTTACTGAGGGCTTCCAAAATTTCATCTGCACTCTAACAAAAATTAAAAGCCCGGAAATCAAAATACACATCCTAGGGAAATTACTTGTCACTAGGGAAATTTACTGGGGAAAAAAACTGGAAGTTTTAAGCACAATAAACCCTTTTTTTTAACAATATCTTCCTTTCCAATATTTGGGAAAAAATTGGGTTATTTTTATTCCACTTCGTTTAAAAAAAAAAAATTTTTAACTGTTCAATGCAAAATGTTTTGGAACTTTCCATTTTTGATTTACCCCCTTTGGGAAAAAGTCTACAACACAACACTTCTTTGTAAAGAAACAAAAAAACATTTTTTTACTGATTGAAAATTTTTTAATTGCAGGACCCCCATAAGTTCTAGTACTCAAACACAAAAACCTTTTTTTTCTAGGTACTATATAATAAATTATTATATAATAATGCAACCCAAATCCCCCCCCCCTAATGAATAGAAAGAATTTTGGGAAAATTTGGTACATTTTTAATTACCTTTTTTGTTACAAAATGCACAAACTTTTGCTCTTTTGCTCTTTATCAAAAGTGGGTTCCAAAGAGCAAAATGTTTTTTTTTTAGAATTTATTTTAATAATAAAATTTTGGGTAAATTCAGGGCAAAATGGCTAACGTTGAACATCAAACTAGCCCGGGTTTCATTCTTTTTTTTGGCTTATTTTGTTTTGGTGTGTTGTTGTTTTTGGGCACTCCCACACCTATTTTTTCCCCGTGCTCTTTCCCTTGGTCAACGGGTTACGGTGCTGTATGACACCTCATTATTCCCATAGATATCACATACTACTTTATAGACAGATTTTATCTTAAGGTAAAACCAAATTTTTTTTCTTCTTTGATCCCCCTGATTCACAGAACGTTTTCCAGCCTGTTTTTTATCAAGCTTGACACAATTATTTTGAACAGCTGTGCAAAAAACGATAAATCAAACCGAATTTTTCACACAATAAAATTTTGTCTTGGTATATGTGCAAATTTAAGCACGAAAAAATATATGGGTTCGAGAAACGAGGGTTGCATTAGTCGCGGGAAAAACCCTTGATAAAACTTTTTTACCCCAATCCCTTCGTTATCATCTAAAACCCCCTTTTTTGATATCTCAGCATTTTTCCCCATAATACTTCACAGTTTCGAGGCTTTTCTACGTTGTCCTGAAATACAAAAAATCATTAAAAACTAATGAAGTTTCAGGGGAAAGCGAGTTTTTTAAAACCTTTTAAAAAAACTAAATTACTTTACCCAGGGACAGCATACAACCAAACTTCGCCTATTGGTTTCATTTTTGGTTTTTCATTCTCTCACTGCCCTAGTTTGCAAAGGGGCTCGCGAACGGAAATTCCCTTTTTTTTTTAAACTGGGGAAAACCCCTTTTCAGAAAACGAGTTTTAATATTAGAAAAAAATGTTTTTACAGAACATGAAAAAAACTTTTTAGAACTCAAAAATTTCGACAAGAGAAATATAGGAACCTTTTATTTTTTTAAATTTACACTACGATTTTTAGGTTTGTCGCTTTAAAATAAATTTTTACGATTCTATTGTACACGTCAACATAACATCGTTTTGCCCTTTTGAGCATTGAAATCAATAAATTTCTGAAAAAAGTCGGTTTTTAAAGTACCAAAAAATCTTTACGAATAAATAGAAATTAAACCCAAAAATATTCTTATCAATTTCAAACAAACCAAAAAAAAAACCTAAAAATGCCATGCCCAAAACGCAACGTCCCCTTTGAAAAAAAACAAAAGCGCATGAGGATGTCAAAGAATTGGCATTTAGACAATACACATAGTAAAACAATATGCCACAAAGATAAACAAATACTTTTTATCCCAAAAAGAAAAGTAACATTTATATCAAACTAAAATCTTCTTTTTTTTGTTCTAACTGTAAAATTTAACAATATTTTGTGTAATTTGCTCAGATCTACCTGATGCACGGCCCAAACAAAAAAATCCTCCGTACATTTAACCTTACCCCTAGGGATTTTATAAGAACCATGGTCCTGAAGGGAAATATACTAACCTTTTCAATCGCGCATTTCATACCTAAAACACGCATTCGGGAAATTTTCATGGGTATCAAAAAAGGGGTAAAAATTTTTCTTCCTTGTTTACCGGTCACATTCTTCAATACTTCCCTATCTTAAAAAAACGCGATTTTTATTTTTTTTAACGTTCCCAAAAAAACTTTCTTTCCTTCCCAGGGGAGTTCCGTTTTGAATACAAAACCTTTTTGATTGGGGTGTTTGAAAAGTATTCAAACGTCATTTTCTAAACCCGGTTTTGCTAATATTGAAAATGCAGCAAAATGTGCAAAAAAATAAAATAAACAAAAGATGTAGACCATGTATATTTTAAAACCCAAAAAACATATACAAATAATTTCTTCCTTTCGAGTTTTGTGTAAAATTTGTTTTTTTTTTATTCGTTTTTTTTTTTTACTTTCCTAAAATGTCACCCCTGCCCTGACCTCTAACCGGTTTTATTTGGGGAAGGGCCGCAAGTTTTTTCTGTAACTGACGAAAAAAAAAATATATTTAAACTCACAAAAGGAAATTGAGAAATGTGACTGGGCACGTTGGGAAAATAAATTTTCACTGTTCAAAAATACGGTACCCTTTCACCCAAATGCGCGTTAAAATTGAAAATGTACGATTGAAACGGGTTAGTATATTTTCCCCTTCTGACCATTTTTCTAAAGAATACCAGGGTAGGGGTAATATTCAATGCATTTTCTTCTGATCTGGCACCCTGACCTGATAACCTAATGCGTACTTAGCCCCTAAACATCCAAATTTAAACAAGTATTTAAAAAACCTGGGATTTTACAAAAAGGGAAGAGTTAAGCAATTTTACAATGATACGAAATGTAAAAAAAAAGATTTGTTTAAAAAAGAATCTTTTATAAAAACATACACTTTAAACAAAATGATTTTAAGTTTTTGTTACCAAAAAAACACACGTTTTCGTTTTGAAATTATTCTAAAAATTTTTAAATTGCTTAGAAAAAAAATCAAAACATAAAATTAAAAAAAGGCAAAACTTTATTAACCACATTGTAAAGAAAAGGCAACCGAAACTTTTATTAATAATTTAAAAAATTCCATTTTTCACCAAGAATGGTTGGCCCGGGGCCCAGCAAAACTAGGGTTTTCAAAAAGCCATTTTTGCTGTGCCAACCAAGAATCATCGAACCCACAATCCCATAAAACATAAAAAAAAAAACTTTTTTATTGTTACGTCAAACAAAAAACAGCAAAAAAAAATCAACAAAGTTTTTATCACTGTCCCTTCTACTCAAACATTTTAAATAAACATGGAATAACTAAATTTTCGAAAAACTTACAAAATAATAGTTTAACTGAAAACCGAAACCCTATGCAAAAACCCTGCAGTCTTAAAAAAAAAAGTGCAAATTCATTTTATGATTTTGAAAAAAAAAATAACAAAAGGCAATTATAGAAAGGGATTTTTTTCTCTAGGCATAAAAAATAAAAAATTACAAAAGTTTATAAAGGGCCCTTTTATTGATAAGGTTCAATTTTTTAAAAAAATAGTTTTTTAGTCAAACAAAACAGTCTTCAGAATTTGTGAGGGGATCATTCTTACTTCAATATGTCTACTTTTTGGGTTTAAAATTTTCATACACAGGACGAAAAATACGAGATTTGAGCCTGATGGGCATGAAAAATTACTATCTCTCAACCCCTGGATCTTAATTTTCTTTCAAAAATATTAAATTCGTTTGGCAAAAGTGGTTTCCTTTTTTTTCCACCTGAACAATGCTCGTGATTTTTTGTATCGCCGATGTCTGGGGTCCATCGCTGTCGTCAACTTTTGCTTTTGGGATCATAGAGGTTGTATCTTTCAGTTGATCTTCATGAATTTAGGTCAGAATGATTGTCTTGATACAATTTAGGCCAAGTTTGAAAATGGGTCATCTGGGGTCAAAAAAGGTCACTAGGTCAATTCAAAGAAAAACATTGTGTATGCGATAGAGGCTGCATTTTTCAACTGATCTTCATGAAATTTTGTCAAAATGATTATCTTGATAAAATCTAGATTAAGTTTGAAAATGGGTTATCTGGAGTCAAAAACTAGGTCACTAGGTTAAATCAAAGGAAAACCTTGTGTATGCGATAGAGGCTGTATTTTTCAATTGATCTTCATGAAATTTGGTCAGAATGATTGCCTTGATAATATCTAGGCCAAGTTTTGAATATGGGCTATCTGGGGTCAAAACCTAGGTCACAAGGTCAAATCAAAGGAAAACATTTTGTATGCGATAGAGGCCGTATTTTTCAATTGAACTTCATAAAATTATGTCAGAATGATTGCCTTGATGATATCTAGGTCAAGTTTGAACATGAGTTAACTGGGGACAAAAACTAGGTCACTAGATCAAATCAAAGAAAAAATTTTGTGTATGCGATAGAGGCTGTATGTTTCAATTGATCTTCATGAAATTTGGTCAGAATGATTGTCTTGATGAAATCTAGGCCAAATTTGAAAATGGATTATCTGAGATCAAAACCTAGGCCGTTAGGTCAAATCAAAGAAAAACCTTGTGTATACGATAGAGGCTGTATTTTTCAATTGATTTTCATGAAATTTGGTCAGAATGATTGCCTTAATGAAATCTAGGCTAAGTTTGAATTTCTGGGGTAAAAACCTAGGTCACTAGTTCAAATCAAAGAAAAACATTTTGTATGCGATAGAGACTGTATTTTTCAACTGATCTTCATAAAATTATGTCAGAATGATTGCCTTAATGAAATCTAGGTCGAATTACAATATGGATCATCTGGGGTCAAAAACTAGGTCACTAGGACAAATCAAAGAAAACCCTTGTGTATGCGATAGAGACTGTATATTTTTTTGTATTTTTCAACTGGTCTTCACGAAATTTAGTCAGGATGATAATTTTGATGAATCTAGGTCGAGTTTGAATATGGGTCATTTGAGATCAAAAGCTATGTCACTAGGTCAAATCAAAGAAAACCCTTTGTTATGCGATAGAGACTGTATTTTTTGTATTTTTCAGTTGGTCTTCATGAAGTTTGGTCAGAAATCTAGGCCAAGTTTGAATATGAGCTATCTTAGGTTAAAAACTATGTCACTAGGTCAAATCAAAGAAAAGCCTTGTGTTTGCGCTAGAGACTGTATTTTTCAACTGATCTTCATGAAATATGGTTAGAATGATTGCACTGATAAAATCTAGGTCAAGTTTGAATATGGGTCATTTTGGGTCAAAAACTAGGTCACTAGGTCATATCTAAGAAAATACTTGTTTAAACTCAAGAGACCACATTTTTGGTCCGATCTAAATGAAAATTGGCTAGAATATTTGTTTCCATGAAATCACTAGGTCAAACATATTTACACTGTTATGGTGTGTTTCTCACGTGAGCGACCTCGGGCCATCTTGGCCTTCTTGTTTATTCAACCTTTTGAGAAATCAAACAACGTGTAAGATCATTTGGAAGTATAATAATACCATGCAAAATTTCACTGAGACTGTCAATGAGAGGTTTCTTATGTCCCCTAGAACCTGCTTAAATACAAGCATATTCATTGAATGGATACGAACAAATAAATTAATGGTTTTCAAGAGAAAACATGATAAAGAATTAAACTTATTTGAATGTGCAATGTTTGTTTATATTGTCTTAAGTTTTATGTTATATGCTACCTAAAGGTCGACATGTGAATCACTTATTAAGGATTTGATTTGTCGATGTTTAAGAATGCATTCATAAAAATAACATATTCATCGTAAAATATTGAATATTTTCATTATTTGTTTTAATTTCATTTTTTTAAAACTACTTGAAAAGTGGAAAACCAAAGATCGCCCAACACGACATAAATGAAAATGTTGCAGGCTCTGTTCATGGATGGCAGTGGAAATGCAAGTTACTCTACACGCCCTCTAGCCCCGGGTTTAGCAGTACTCAACATTTACATATGTTACTAGTGCCAAATTGGAATTTAGAGACACCTGCAGTATTAATACCTGGGGCCTTCAATGATACACAGAGTGCAAAAAATGCTTAGGAAACCAAATTATAAGAATGTGCATTGCTTTATATAAGTGTTTAGACAGAAATTGCCTTAAGGTCGAAATGTAAAACATTAACTGACCTTGAGAACGAAACTGAATACTTTACAGGTTGACTATAACCTTATTGTGAAATATGCAATAAAATGACAAGAGTATATATATATATATATTTTATATGAAATGTCAGAGTATTATATAAATTCAGAAAATAAGTTGAAAAAAAATCAGTATGGAGGAAAAGCTAATTGAGACTTACAAAATGGGGTCATTCAAGACTTTATATCGTGCCGTTGCAACAGAAACATAAAAAAAAGTTAATGTGCACTGTGTACTGATTTAATTCTTTTAAAAGTGATTAAATAAAAACTATCAAAAGATCCGAATGCTAATAATCATTTGATTTTTTTGAAATTATCTTTCACACATTATTTAGTAGGATGATAATAACCTCAATGCCAGATATTGAATGTAGTCATAATGGTATGTTTTAGTTTATCAAACAAAATTAAGAGCAAAAATAAATTGACAAAAGCCCGAATATTGGTGAATGGAGAGGGGGAAATGTTTAAGAATGATATGAGGTCATGATCAATTCAGGACAACTATCTTTATACTTTACACTATTTGCTAAAGTTCTAAAAGTTTGTTTTTACTTCAAGAATGTCAGTACTTACAAGAATATCCAGAAGAAGCGTGACCTTTAGTGCATACATTTTAGAAAAAAGAGATTTTGTACGTGTACGTTCAATAAATCCGTGTATGTATCACATGCCGTAAACGTCAACTAAAATTTGCTGGATAAATCATTTGAGTGGCTCAATAAACATAAATGCACTAGAAGTTTCGCATAAAAATTGTGTGTTTTAAGTGTTTTATGAAAGTGTTCGTCTAAATTTGTATCAGATAGCAATGTACGAGTATGTTCTGAATGTTGACACAACATGCGGTTATTAAAAATATTCACGTGCGCCTACCAGTGCAAGTTCGTTCTCTTTTCCAGTTGTTTTATCTATAAAATCTAAATACAGCACATAAAATGTCTTAAAGGATGAATTACTTTTTACACTTACTTGGGTGATCTTGTTCTGTAGGAGCACTTTCTGAAAATAAAATAATTAAACAGTTAAGTTTTTCAATATCAAACAAATACATGTATGTACTAAGCTTACAAGCACTAAGCTGGCAGTCAGCTGTGCATTTATTTGAGCTACGAATTCATCTTATGATTGGGCTCTTCCTACATACCTATTTGTTACAGTTAGTTCAGAATAAAATATATCTGAGTAAGTATGAAAGCGGTGTAGTGATGTGAAAATTTGCAAAAAGTTTCTTTTTTATGTGCCAACCATTTACAAAAGTAATTTTCTTTATAAAGTATTTTTGTTTTCAAGAAGGTTTCTTTTTTATTGAAAATCAACTATTTTTGTAATAGGTGAATAATCTAACTTAATGTAGGCGTTTTTTGTTTTGATGTTTTACCGAATTTTCAAGAGCAAATTTAATTTGTATAGATTTTCAAAAACTTGATTTTAAAGATTTAATTTTCACAGATTCATTTGAGCACTTGGCAGTTTTTAATATCTTTTTAAGAATTTCTTTGCATTTATTTTATCAATGACGATATCATATGATTCATTGTCGTTTTCTGTACTTTTATTTCTTGCCTTTCTACTATGAAGTAATATATGAACAAAATACAATTTCACATATATTTCATCTTCTTTAATCATTTTTTGTGCTATATTGGATGTAGATCTGAAAGATATTGAAGATTTAAAACACATGAAGAGACTTTTACTGAGACTGAATACATTTAAAACGGTTACCAGAGAACCATTTTCATTTAAATCATCACGTATAGAATCAATATCATACTTTTGTTGTGGATGCCTAGGGTCGGTGATGGATTCGGAGAAGAAACCTCATCGATCCTGAGAGTAAAGTTCCAACAGATAATAAAGGCAGTGCATTGATTATTTCCTATATAATCATTTGCGTTTCACAGACGAAAGGTATAACACATTAATTATATACCTTTTTGACGTAACAAGTATGCGTTAAAATTAAAAAAAAAACATTTGACATGTTATTTGCATACTTTTGTTCCCTAGGGGAACGTCAGTGCGTTTAGACGTCGACATTTTTATAGCAATGTATAGATGATAGATCACTGGATATGGTATGCTGCCTGGTTACAATGGTAGACCTAGTTTCAAAAAGGCACGAGGGCATAATGCACTATTAGGACCAGAAGGCACACCACAACTGTATATTAGTCTCTTACTCTTGTACCCTCCAACATTGTGCATATTTTAACCTTATGACATAATGCCATCTAATTCGAGTACCGGTTTTTGTAATACGCTTTTATTTTGGACCATGTAAAGATGGTAATGAATAGTTTCGAAACGATAAATTGAACACAGTGAATAATTTGTTAAAGAAATGGTAAAAAACATAAAAAATGTATGTAATGCAACTTATTATGTGATATAAAACAATGTTATTTGTCATTCCTCTCCTTATTTGTAGAGTAGAAAATATTTTTTTTATTTAAAATATCGTCAAAATGTTGATCCGATTTATTGATAAGGGAGATTACTCTAAGTTAAGTTTTCTATTTCTGACCTTAGTATGATAAATAGAACACACCGCAGATATACCATAATGCAACGCGTGAATTGCGGACAAGGGAGCGTTGTTTATATATAACGCATGTATTTTACATTAACCTTTCAGTAAACTTCGAAGAGAATTAAAAAATTAAGATACGGAAAGTTACACTTTGTCTGCCCAAAATTCCGTGAAAAACCTGTTAACAAATTAAAAAAGGAATCAATAAGCATATATATATTGAAATGAACGTAGGAAGCACCACAGTTAATTTCAGAATGCGCACATTTTTGCAGATTCCTTTAACAGTTGTATATTTAAATAATTGTTATGGTTACCTTAACTTTGAAGCATAGAGTTTCCCATTTGTGACCACATGTTCAACTAGTCAGAATATTTCTAAATATTTTATAAACTCATCTTGATTCGAACCTTTGACTTTCATTCCTATTTGTTGCTTATTAATCATATATATGTACTCATCACTTCAATTAAGGTGTGCAATAAAAGGTCATTATTTGCCTGAATTTGTCAGTGATAAGTTAATACTTCTTTAAAATGTGATTAGATCGAAATATCAAAAGCCATGGGACCTCAACTTATCAAAGCATCAGTGACTTTCAAACAGACCTTGGGTAATTAAAAATGTAATTGTAATTAATTTCCTAAGTAATTGAATATAATTTGTAATTGGATCATTTATCAAATACATGTAATTGTAATTTAATTAATTACAGAACAGTTTTAGGGTCTAATTGACAATTACATTTCAATTACTTTCCAATTACATGACACATGCTAATCCAGTTTGTTGAACAAATAGTATGTATATGTTTATTACCAGTGACACTTCACTTTAACAGCCTAATTTGTATTTCATAGCTGTGAAAAATAACAATAGAATATTATGGTAGGTGTTAATCCCTTAAGCCGCGCCATGAGAAAACCAACATAGTGGGTTTGCGACCAGCATGGATCCAGACCAGCATGCGCATCCGCGCAGTCTGGTCAGGATCCATGCTGTTCGCTAACAGTTTCTCTAAATGCAATAGGCTTTGAAAGCGAACAGCATGGATCCAGACCAGACAGCGCGGATGCGCATGCTGGTCTGGATCCATGCTGGTCGCAAACCCACTATGTTGGTTTTCTCATGGCGCGGCTCAAATATATTTGGAAGAAAATAAATTGGCCATAAATAGTTTAATTTACTAACTATGTTTCTTCATCTCCTAAAAACAGACCTATTTAATATTTTTAATAACCATCTGAAAATATTTTAGCACAATGAACAACAGTACAGTCTTCAAAAATTTAGGATTTCTCCAACTGTAGTCATTATTAAGCCTCCTTAAAGCTAGATAAATACCTATATTGACATTTTCTTCTGTTTTTCAGTAAATCAAAAGTCTAGGCCAAGAGCTATAATTAAAAAGTAATCAAATTCTAAATACCACCTTCATACCACATAAAAAACGAAGGAAGTTCTTTTTTTAATCTGTAATATGTAAACAAACCCTTACAATAGTTTACTCTGAATTCTTTTCCATGCATACAATACATGTGATGAGTCATGTATTTTTTTCTACATGCAATCTAAATGAAAGACCACGACACTAAATATATTTTAAATTGAGAGTTGTACTTTAAGCGACCTGCCTTCATATTTTTGCACCAAGAAAGAGTGATCTTACTGTTCATTCAAAAATGTTTAAAATCACATTGTATTTTAGTGACTCTTTGTATTACCTTATTAACAACAAACTACCCTTATAAAGTTCAAAATATATGCCTTTAAATGTGTAAAGCAGCTGAGACACTATTTAAATGATGAAAGAATATTGCATAAGTCGTTACAAATATTTTATATTGGTTTTCACTTTTTTTGTTATTTTTCATTATTAGATACATTTTATACCAAACTTTTTGTGAAAGAAGATATCTTCAATGTGAGCAAAAAGCTTCACTATTCAAGACGAAATGTTAACAAACAATATTTGCACTGACTGATTTACTCTTATTTCCAAAGGAATAGAATTGATATGATTCCAATGCACTTTATCTGACTCGTAGGGTATCAGTCCAGCTTATAACTGTTATGTAGTGTAAGGTATAGGAAAAGTGTGCATTTCCTATATCAACAACTTTTTTTAAATAAATGCAGATCATATTGTCTACTTATTAAAAGGGCCTATTGAATTGTTTTCTCTCTTTTGACAATTGCTGATAGTTGGCTTTAGACAGGTCTCTTCAGAGTGATTGCCTTTAAAACTGCTTGGATATGTACAATCTCTAATTCTTTAATTCTATATGCATATAGCATTTTCACCAAGAAATTATTGATGAACATAGCGCACATATGAAAAAAAAGATTATTTAACTCACTGAATGATACAGATAGAGCAGCTGACTATCAAACTACCATGGTATTTTAGTCCATTTCTTTTAAATAGCTAATGACAGAGTTTGTGTACAATATGGAATAGCTATTACACTATCAGTGATGTATTGATCTTCAAACCGAAAGAAACTCATTTTCATTTTCTTTGTTGAAAAAGTGCAAATGTCATACATCTAAAAGGCCTAGATCCACTACTATATAAGTGTCCCCACCCCCAAATCCAATAAACAACACCCGTCTTATCTGCTGCTTATCCGCGATTATCTAACAGTAGCTGATTAGAGGGCAATTAGCATAGCAGGGGTCCCAACTAGACCATGAAGATGCGTGCAGTGGGGTTGAAAGAAATGAATTTTCTTTCAGTGAATGTGGAATAATAATAATTATTATTATTATTATTATTTTAATATATAGATAATAATAATTATCTGATGATTATTATTATTATTATTATTATTATTATTATCATTATATTACAAATGAAATAATAATAAAAATACTGTAATAATATTAAAAATAGTAATGATAATAAAACTCGGGTAAACTGTAGTGAAAATCCAATGAGTTTTTTATGTTGACAAAAAATATCTTATAATATCATGATTATAATGAAAAAGATCATACCGATGAAGGTGATCCTTTCATTATATTTGTAACGAAAACTTACAACAAACAGAATTGGAAAATGATGTTCTCATATACATGCAATCACCATCATTCGAATACAATATTACTGGATAAAATTAAATTATTGTGTTCTAGATATGCTGAATTTTCGATTTTAATAATAAGCTACCTTAAGTGTACTTTTTCATGCTTTACCTTGTACACTGAAATGCACATTCGGTTTTCAATTTTAGACAGAATTTAATGTTATTTACAATATTCTGCAGGCATTAAAACGAAACTTTTAGATGAGTTAATGTCACATTTTTCTAAAATATCAAATTTGAATTTGTGCACATCTCCAGACAGAACTTGAACAAAATAAAGACTTGTTTTTTCCCTAAAACATAATGAAATTTGTAACATATTCCTAAATAACTTTCTTATTATTTTATTATCAGGTTTGATCAACAAGTATTTTTCTTTTTTATAATAAATGTCAAAAAAATGATATAACTTTTAAAGTTATCACATATTAATTTATGAAATAAAATACACTTCCCCTTCTCATTAATTGATACACTTGTAAGATAGACTGACTCCCCAATAAACAATGACCCTTGTTTATTGGAACCATACTGTCATAGTCATTAGCCCCCAACTGAGCTAATGAAGACAGAAATCCCTTGGCCCACTGCCAAGATCTAGGCCTTTAAAGGCAAAGAAAATCTCCTATATAAGTGACCCCCCCCCCCCCCCCAAATACCAGACTTTTTAATCCCCAATATACAAGATCCTGTCTGGTCCAGTCTGATAAGGGTCCATAAAACCCCTGTAGACTTGACATGTAGCCTAATTATTGTCAGAGAATCATAAATTTTATTGCCTACAGGTAAATTGGTTATTTCCTGTGTTTTGCATTTTATTAATTGAAATGCTGTTGTTTTTTTAGTCTTTTTAGCATGTACACAAAATTATTTTAATTGATAAGATACTAATTTTGATTGCTCAGTCATGTTGAGTAATGTCCTGGCCAATTAAATTATAACTCTTATAGCAAAGCATTTCTCACTATAAAATAATTATTCAAAACTTAATAAGAGAAATTACAAGTTTGTTTATTCAATGATTATGATCTTTTTATCAAAAGTAACAAAATAAAAACGGGAAAAAAATAATTGCTGGATTTTATTAGAAATTAAAGAAGCGTTCAGTTGCATTTTTAATAGATAAAGAAGGTATATAGACAGAAGGATGTTATATAAAAATGCTTTATTCCTCTTGTGTTGTCTAAATAATGTTAATTTTCTTATATGTATAATAAATTCCAGCAATAAAGATATATCATTGTTCAAAATACACAATAATTTATTACTTCTAAAAGTTATGTGGTGCCTGAATGCATTTTTTATATTTTTGATAATAAAAAACAGCAATAATGAGATGTAATTGTTAAAAAAACTTACTTTATTAAAAATATGATAAAACACGGTTGTATCTTATCACTTTGTTTATTTAGCCCTAATTCAATCAAGCTTTCTAAACTCGTTATAAAGGTGAGATTTGATTTGCTATAAAGGTGAGAAATATCACCTGCTTTTTATTTACTGCACAGTAGCTATACAGTAGCTTATTATGATAAACAGAAGCAAGTCTACCAGTAGTCCTGACTTGTGTATTGGCCCTTATCGCCAATACGCAGACCTTATCATCTCCATAAGCCACATACCAGGCATACCAGAATCAGTGTCTTTAAGAATGAGGGTAACTAGATGCACATCGTATTATTTTTGCATCATTTAACGTTACTTAATCTCTGTATACATACTGTGTCCTTACAGAAGTATGACAAAGTGACTCTATGTCCCTCTTAACATGCATCATATTTTAGTGTTTGATTTGTATTATAATCAAATATGGAGTAGGAGTACACGATTATCATCAAGATAAGATAGATTATACATATACATTCATAGTACAATTACAGCAATAAATATAAATACACAAAAGCACCCAACCCAAAAGACCTAGAAGTATGTTACCTTACTTTTTCAACAATTTAAAAAGTACTTTAATAAAATATATTTCCAAATAGATATGGCACCCAATAAGTATGGGTTTTTTTTTTCAGTTTATTTTAGATATGTATAGACTCAGTCGAGACTGCCTTAACAACCCCCTGAATTTAGCGACTCCCTGTCATATGCGACCCTATTTTATGCTCCGGACGCAATTTACTATTAAAAGAGTCTGAATTAAGCAACCCCCTGCCTTACGCGACAAGCGACTGTGAAATCAGGCTCCGAAATCGATATTAGACCGGTTTCAGCGACTTTGAGACGCTCCCTCGCAAGATTTTACACGATCGAGTTACCGTTCTTTATCTCGCGCGAAGTTGTTTGAGACGAGAACTTATTTGTTTACAAAAAATGACTGATGAAAAACATAAAAAAGAACTGTGTTCAGGCACTTGAATTGCTCGATTAGGGAAAACGAGCGTATAAAGTCACTGAAGAATTCGGAGTCGGTGAATAAATTAACTTTATTCCTGGTGAAACAAAAATATGGCGTGTTTAACAGGAAACGATGAAGTAAACACAGATTAAAGATGCAGTCAATATTCGAATAAATGTCAATGAACAATTAGTACACAAATTGATAAGAAATGAAACTATGACATTTATACTATATAATTTATGATATATAGTGTTTCATAAACTTTGTGCAGTTAGATTAAAAAAATCGTAATACTTAGATTGTAACACTGACACTTTGAAGATGTAATATATATTTAAAAAAGTTTCAAAGTAGGACAACTAAGACAGTGTATCTACATATGTGTCCTATAAAAATTATTTTACATTATACAGGAAAGCTATCTTTACCCACAAATTTTGCAAACTTTACCAAAATTACCAGAATGGTATCCAAGCAATTTGGATAAGTCTTCCTTAATCAGGGATATTGTGTCTCTTATTTGCACAGTAATTTAATTTTAATATTTGTCAAGAAAATTTAGAAACTACATGCCTAATTATGCCGCTTTAATCGGTGTTGTAAATTGAAAATAAAAGATTTTATGACAGTATATTTATGCCATTTGATAGTTCATGAAGCACAAGATAAGGTAACCCACCTAACACCTTATATGTCAATGTGGCATACTTTGTTCTTTTTGTGTATAAGTAATTTGAATATTAAACGATTGATACTGATGAAAACAAAACATTTTGAATGAATCGTATCTAGTCAATAGAAGGCAATGTAATTAAGAGCTTTTGAAATAATGTTTGATCGAAGTAAAAACAATATACTTTTGTACTTTTATTTTTTCTTCCGATTTGACAAATCCATGCTAGAAAAACAGGGGTAGTGCCTTTAGTATAAAACAGGCGTTGTGCCTACCTCAATAATTGGAGAATATGGTAAAACTAGTACAGAAAACATTATCTCAAATATGGAAAAATTTGGTATACCTGATCCTAAAAGAACAGACATATTTTAATATATATTTTTTCCTTTTAGTTAGTTATTTTGTACTTACTAATTTTTTATGTTTTCTTTATCTTTATCTATCTTCTCTTTAACATAATTCTTTCAAACATGTTATTCAATAGCTATGTCTTTTTAATATGTTAGTTTGACATAAAGTAACCTTCATCAAATGTAATGTATATAAATTCTAATCAAACTTAAACATATGGCTCATATAAAAACAACACTTGGATTGCATTTATACTATATTCTATTCACATGTTTGCAAATTAGCTATGCAAGTATTTTCAAAATAAGGTAGCCGATACATTGCCACCTTGTGTTCTAATTCAATACCTAAACAGTTGTATATATATTCAATTGACTATAAAATATGTTCGAGATTGTGGCAAAATGTACTAGAATTTGATTCCCTACTTATTTTGACCCACGATATTTTATTAATATAATGCAAAAGAAACAATATTAACATTGTTTATAGATCTGACAAAACCATGAAACCCTGCCCAATAAATCATTGAGTAAAGTTGAGCTCAGTTGTATTATCCCACTGCATAAGTTGAAAAAGAATAGTCATCAGCAGGAACTAGTTTTATCATACTATGTCACACAAAGTCTATTATAAATGAAAATAAATCTTTAGATTATGTAAAATTGTATCCATTTAACTTTTCTGATATTTTAAGTGTAAAAATACAATTTAAAAGTGGTAATGAGATATCTAAATGAAAACTTAATATGTACATATAGGTTTGACAAGAAAAAGCGTTATTTTTATGTACCAAATGTGTTTTTAATATAATGACTTCCATAATACCCATTTCAATCAGATTATAAAGTATCTTTCAAGATCTCAATCATTTTACAGTAGAATTTATAAACGCTGTATGGCTGTAAATTTGTTCATTTACACAGGAAAGTATAAATGTTCCAATTTATTTTAAGTAAATTGTTTCTATCTCATAATACTAAGGAAGGGCTGAATAAAACCTATACACTGATACAAAAGTCTTGCTTGTGTAATGGTTTATAACATTAATTAACTGTATTGTTGTATGTAATACGAAAATGCTCAACTGAAGAAAATACAGGCGAAAGAGCGATCTTTCCATTATTTGCTCATATCATTTTATATGTCATAAAAAATGACATTCCAGATAGAGGGTACAGCGCAAAAAATTGGTCAGTCATTTGTTGACAGCAATAACTTGGATTTTAGAGGGAAATGCAATTTGATTTTTTATACATAAGTATTGTGCTTTGGAAAGCAGAGGTAAGGCTCAGACTGAAATAGGATAGAAGCATTTTGTTGACAGAAGGATATACAAAATGTACCAGCATGTACAGTATTAGCTGAAGATACATTTTATATATCATCATAATACACTGAACAAATCCTTACAGTGCAATAGCCAAGTGTCGGGAATAAAATAATGCAAATATTTCTTTCCAAATACAAAAATAAGTCATCAACAATATAAATAGTTTGTGACTGTTACTATTTCTTTTGTTTGTGATTTTCAATCCTTGTGGTTAAACAAATTTTGATGCATGAAGTAATTTTAAACATGCCTGGTGAGTCATTAGCTAAGTGCATGACATATTTTTTCAGTTTGCTAACACAACATATCAATATTGGATTCTCTTACTCAATGCTTGAAGAAATAGAAAATGAAAATCACAAAGTTAAAAAATACAAAAATATAATAGTACAAATAAATTCTTTCCAAATACAAAAAAAAAATCATCAACAATATAAATAGTTTGTGACTGTTACTATTTCTGTTGATTGTGATTTCAATCCTTGTGGTTAAACAAATTCTGATGCATGAAGTAATTTTAAACATGCCTGGTGAGTCATTACCTAAGTGCATGACATATTTTTCAGTTTGCTAACACAGCATATCAATATTGGATTCTCTTACTCAATGCTTGAAGAAATAGAAAATGAAAAACACAAAGTTAAAAAATACTTAGCACTTAAGTTGATTATATGAAATGAAACCGCGCTAAATTTTAGGTATCCTACTTGACACTAAATAAAAATTATCTAAATTTTTCAGGAAAAAATTCTTTAAAAAGTCAGACTTCGTACATTTGCATGTTTATTTGTCTAATTCTTTTATAATATCTTTATCTCTTTCGAGGTTTCAACGATATAAATAATACATGTAATAAAATATGTTATTACTTTTTCTTTTTTTTTTTGATGTTTTCTTTCGGGGATGGGGTGTGGGTTACGTCAAATCGAAACAAATATATGTCAGATGCCGACTTTCCAGCTTTTCATGGTGGGGGAAGATCCCAGGTTCCCATGCAGGCATAATTTCATCACAGGAGGGCACCTGGATTGAAAAAACCAACCTTCTGTTGCCCAGTCGGATGGCTTATTCACGTGAAGCACTTGGCCAAAGAGACCCAATGAATCATGTGTTTATATTTTGCGGAAACGCAGTATTTCTCATGTAAAAACAAGTTCATTACTGTATAGAGTTTTCAGAGTATATCTTACAAAAAAAAAAAAACAATTAGTTGAAATGAAAATTGATGCTTATTAAATTGCATTTAATTGCATCTACGCATTTCCAAAGAAAACAATTAGTCAACTTACTTCTCTCCGCCATTTTCTTTTCGCGCATGCGTGACCTTCTTATATGCTTTGTTATCAAGATACGTAGACTAAATTTATGCCGCATTTTCTGTCCATTTAAATACCCTGCATTTTGCTACTTTTATATAGTCCGTGCCTACTTATATTATATTTAAGCGGCATTAAATATCTTTGTATACTTTTTAAGGGGTTATCGTAGTTCAAAATACACAGTCTAGATTAAGATTTCTCAGATTATATCAGAATAAGAACTAGAATAACTGAATGCCACAACTTACTATTTAGTTTTTATGAATATGTAGTTGAATATTCCATCTAAATTCCAGTCTTGACTAAATATTTCATCCATTCATCATTGTTTTTAGAATTAAACTCTCATTTCCAACTCTGTTTACGTCATGTTTCGAACAAGTACGGTAAAAAACTGATACGAGCAAATATTATGCAGCTATGCACATGCATGCATATTGCACAATGCAAAATACATTAATACATGCAGCTCTGTACATGTGTGCATTCCAAGGTCAATTGCACACAGCGATATTATCAGACCAAGGAAGTTTATAAAGTACATGAATAAAACTAAAGAATTTAAAGACGATTTTCGTAGTCTGGATTGGTTGTTTACAGACATTTTGTGGATAAAAATAACAAAAAAGCAGACCTAATACAAACGGATATATAATAATGAGTGAAACACTATATTTTGTTCTTTAATCTATACTAAACAAAAGTATATGTGTATTTTATGTCACATGTAGATGCTTGATATAATTATTATATAGTCTTAAAAAGGGTCATGACTAAAAACATATATCCGTCATGAATCTTTGTAGATAAACACATGCCTTCTTGATATTAATGATGTAAACAAGCAAGTGTTATATCCTTCCCGCAGCCTTAACGTACTAAAACGTATTAGCGTCTGATGGTCCTTTCACGCTTCCGTAGAAACAACATTTATTACACGAAACTTATTTTGAAAATATTTCTGAAATGTCTAGGTCTGCAGCTCTCAAATACGGTTATATCTTACATCTGAGGCATATACTGACACCCTCAGACAACATCAAAAATGACATTTTGAGCGATTTGATGAAGTTCCAAAATTATCAATGTACCCTTGGTCCGTTACGGACCCCTGTGGGATTTCTGTTTATCCAGAGCTCAAATATTTTTTCATAGATTAATAGCTGACATGCTGTACTAAAGCCCAGGTAATTTCAATTCGTAATAAAGTGATGAAAATTGGCTCCCCAATAGCAAAAAAAAAAAAAAGAAAAAAAAAAAGTCCACGCGCATACATTTAGGCGGGGTGACCCCTGCGTGTGATCCCTGACTATCTACGAATCAAAATGCGGCTTTCGTTTTCAAGTTTAACATTTCTACTTTCATTTTATTTACTTCCGGAAATAGCTGAAGGTCGAGTGACGTCATTTTCTGTGTTGTCAAAAACATACATATGCCTGGCGAGACTGCATAAATATGTGCTGGCCGTCCTAAGGATATAAGATTACAAGTCAAATGGTTTATCGTGGCCAGACATTTGTACAAACCGGACAGAAGTTGCGAAATTGTCATTTGTGCAAGAAAGAAGCGTTTACCATAATGTCCAGTACTAGACAGGTATAGTGACCATGCACGGACACAGCCAATTTTCTCAGAGGGGGTCCGATCCCCTGCCCCCTCCCCCCCCCCCCCCCCCACCCTAGAAATTTTGAAATTTAGCACTTCATTTTTTGCATTCTGGGGCAGTTTTATGGACTAACCTGTTAAATTTGGGAAAAATGCTAAATCAAGCTTTCTTGAAGGTAAAATTCTTAGTTTCTTTTAGATAAATAATATGAATTATGTCGGGGTCGTATGTAGCAGCAGCCGCATATACTTTACATGCAGTCCTAATGTTGCCTTTTTCGAAAAACATTTTCTTTCCTTCTTGTCTTCTTTCCTTTTTTAAAGATTTTCCAGAGGGGGTCCGGACCCCCGGTCCCCCCCCCCCCCCCCCCCCCCCACCTTCTGGATCTGTGCATGGTGACATATCACGCTTTCTGTTTATGCAGGTAAACTTGTGTTTGGTTAAATTTCAACAGAGCACAATTGTCCGAACAGAGTACAAACTCATTACTGTTTTTTTCAGGCAAGGGTGGAAAAAAAGTGGTTGAAAATGAAAGCAGTAACATTTTTATTAAAAAAAAAATAAACAATGAGACAAACATTTCCAACATCTTTGGACGGTTCAAAAATCCCATGTTAAGCATACTATAAAGCCCGAAACGCGTGAAAATGTTCCGAATGTAAATCGGGTGAATTAAGCGCTCTATGACCCTATACGTCTAGATTGATTAAACTGGGCGAGTCTACTTACTTATTACTTGAGGATGAGTTTTTTAAATGTTGCTCTTAAAGAAAGGTGGTGGTTGAACTACTAAAAGTACAACAACAGTTAATTCACAACAAACCGTGCGGTATGTTTTATAATCAGTAGAAGCTAGCCGTATTTACGCTTATGAGACCTGTTTCACCCACAAGTAAAGAATTCACAGGTCCATCATGAAATATTTTCCCCAGCACGTATATACTTGTCCTATTCAAAATGATCGCGGCCTCATCGGCCGCGATCAATCATATTCTCCAAAAGGAGGCATATATTTCGTGATGATAATTATGTGGATATCAACATCATGTAAAACAAGTCTCATTTGAACTGGATCGAAACTGTAAGAGGACTGGTTTTGTAACATTTCAAAGTGCAAAAAGGGCCGTCACTCAAGAATGTCCACTTCATGTTGCTAATGTAAACCAAGGTCCATTTAAACTGGGTAGAAACTGTAGGAGCTGAGTAAAGATGTACAGATCAACTTGTAATAAAAAAGGTTCATAACTTAACGAAAAAAGATCGATCATTAAAGTCCAATGTAAACATGTCCACTTCATATTGATGATATATGCCAAGTTTCATTTAAATTGGACGGAAGCTGTAGGCGGTGTTAAGTACATAATATACAGATACGGTTGTGTTAATTCAAAATCTAAAATGGTTAGAACTATAGACAAAAAAATCAGACAGGAAAGTTCTGACAATTAGCGTTTACACACTTCATGTTGATGATAAACATGTACACCAAGTTTAATATGAATCGGATGAAAACTTCAGGAGGAGATGAGTACATAAGTAAGTATGGCGAACGGACGGACGGACGGACTGACGGAAAAATCATTTTTAACACTATGCGTCCCGAGACTTCGACACCAGAGGCGTAAGAGTTGTCACAGGAGACAGCGCACTCGACTATTTTGATGATGGATAGTTAAACTGGGCACATCTGAGGAAGCTGGAGTGAAACAATCATTTTAAGTTTGAATCAAATCCCTTTAGTAACAACAAAGATATGGTGAAATCAAAGTAAAAGTCTAAGGAAAAAGGGGACATAATTTCTGTAATGTTTACACAAGAGTTATGGATCTTGTATCATATGCTGTGAGGAATCAAATTAATTAAGTAATAACAAAGATATAGTGAAAGTGTATCATAATTAATATGAAATTCAAAGTAAAAAGGGGCATAATTCATGGAATATCTGTGCAAGAGTTATAATCCTTGTGTCATATGATGTGAGTGATGATGTAGAACAACTATTTTAGTTTATACATAATTTATTTCAGTTCGATTGTGAAGGAAGTTCTACAACTTATATTAATCAATCTTGACAGCTCATTCCTGATGGAATCCATCGCCACGAGGGTATGAAAGAAGAGGCCAGTTTCCCTTTTAATGCTGAACGCCAAGCAATGGAGCTACTGGTACCATTTTCACGTCTTTGATATGACGCGGCCGGGGATCGAACCCACGACTTCCCGCACTCGAAACGGACGCTCTCAATTATTTTTAAGTTTCATTCAAATCCATTTGGTAATAACAGAATAATGAAAGTGCATCAAAACTTTTACCTGAAATTTTAAGTTAAAAGGGGCATAATTCATAAAGTATTTGTGGTTATGGTTTTTGTGTCATATGGTGTGGGTGATGATGTAAATAATCAGTTTACGTTTGAATCAAATCCATTTAATAATAACAGAAATATAGCGAAAATGCATCAAAATTAACCTAAAATTCTAAGTAAAAAGGGGCATTATTCATGACGAACTGGTGCCAGAGTTATGTACTTTGTGCCATAGGATGATGGTTTTGATGAAAAATAACGTATAATTTCAAGTTTGGAGCAGATCCTTCAAGTAATTTCAGAGATAAAGAGAAATGCATGAAAACTGACCAAAAGGTGTGGACGCGGATCGGACGCCAACGCCGGGTCGAGTTAGATAAGCTCTCCATATATTTCGTTTAGTCGAGCTAAAACATGTTAAAATATTAGTTTCCATTCAAATTGTTCCTCTTCTAATTACAAATGCTTTTGAAGTGATACTAGTGGCATGTGAATATACTTTTTTTACATGGGGCGATTTTGATGCCCTACATATCGGGTCTTACGTGCAAAAAGTATTTTGTTAAAAAATCACGTGATTGCATTCTTTTGCATTAAAACAGCGACAGTACGGCAATGCTCTGGATTATAACCACTTCATTTTTATATTAATTTTGGTGAAACAAATTCTTCTGCTTAACAATTGTTTATGGTGGCAAACAGTTATTTTATATGGGCCTCCAAAAATATAATTTGTCACCTTGCCACAGTTAAAACATGTATATAAGTGTACATTAGGTCGTAATTTTCGGTGGCATGACATGATTACTGAAGTGTAGTGGAAGCAGTTTGTATGTATCATGAACTATGATTTACACATAGCATTATTACGTATGTTCATATGTGCATACCAAACTGAGGGAACCGATTTAATTTAAGTAATCGAAAACGTACATTTTAACACGTCTGAATGACTAATTAATCTTTGGTGCTTTATTCATCAAAGTCACGAGTCTGTTACGAATAGGGATCATAAATACTATTTGACCAATCACGACCAAAATACGATTTTAAAGCAGCCTTCATTTTTCACTTTATTTGACTGGAAAAAAATAGGATATCAACCCAGCTGACTAAACAAATGTACTAGCAGGCAAGATATTTTGATATTTCATTTGTTTCACTGAAGAACTTAATTGAGAGGAAAAGACCTATCTGCTAGACATAAAAGCTTTTTTATGTATTTGTTGACTGACTTATGGACTCTCTAATATCAAAGAATGAAAATACTTTATATTGCAAAGAAATGAGCGTGAGATCGTGTGAAGATTGTTGTCGCACAAACTAAGTTTGTTTTGCATATTCACCTAGTACGAAACTGAAAGTGATATTAAATAAACAAAATTGTATTATATACAATTCCAAATTTCCCAAAACTGAGCAAGCAGATTGCAGAAAATATTGCTTGTGTCCCTTTACATACTCGTCAGGGATTGGATCTGTAGGCATAAAGCTATCTTAACAATAAAAACGTCCAACTTGATGTCCAGTAATCTCTTAAAAGCCTTATCCTACTCTGTGTGTGTCCAGTTAAAACTTTCCTGAAAGAAAGTGTTGTTGTCCAAATTGTTGTTGTATGGCATTAGAATCAATTTGTATTAGTAAAACGACAAGAAAACATGCTGAAGATGATTATTTGTTAATTAATTTAATCTTTTACCAAATTCTACCAGCAGGAGCATTTTAAATGAGAATGAACCAGAAACAATATTTTTGGACTTGTTCAATTGTTAGTTCAATATGTTTGTTCTTATTTTCCAACAGTATTTCTGTTATTTACGGCAAGTAGTAGACCTTAACAATGCTGGCTTCCCTATTCTTTCATTCTAACTAACTGTATCTCCACATGAAGCAGAGGTGGAAGACAAATTACTTTAGGACGAATCAGTCAAGATGGATGTATACCGCTTATGAGATATTAATATATGTATCTTAATCACTTTAAAGACTGAAGTAGTCTAATTTGAGGTTATTACAATTTCAGCAAGCACTTGTTTCATAAATAAATCATAATAGGATAAAATTATAAATGATAAGTCAATTGCCATATTGTTAATTCTGACATAATCATATTACACCGAGACAAGCATTCCGTAACTTTTACATTTAGATGTAATCTGTTTTTTCAAGAAGAAATTCATTCACTTTTAAGGTCTTGTAAGTAAGAAACTATCTTCACTGAAGAGGTTGCTGAGGGTGGAATATACAATCATACCTTTCATGCATATATTTTGAATGTGCATGTTTTTTAGAATTTCCTTTTTTATTTTCGTTACTAAATATGTTACAATAGTGTATACTTTAATGTATTAGCCAGACCCAAAACACAACAGCAGAACTAAGACAAAAATGGACTCGCTCATGCACGATTCTGTCATTGAAGTCACATATTAGGCCAAATTAGAAATAACTGTTGTATTTTTGCCGATTACATATACCATAGACGAATGTACACTTTAATCCATTTTTAATCAAATTTTGCGCATTAGCACTTTTGTTTCTGCAAAAGATGCAAATACATGTTTAGTGTTGGGCGCTACGCTTTCCTCTTTGGTTGCGTCTGACGGAAGAGAGGGAGGACTCTATGATTGGGACTGAACTGTTTTGATTTCTTCCTTCTAACCTGTTTCGTCGGGCCCTTAAAGGTGTTTCTTTTGATGCAGTGTCTTCTGCAAAGACATTTCAGGTTCATAAGATTTTCTTTTTTATATAAATATACAAGAGCATTTCTGTGTTTTACATGCATTGTGTGTGTTAGGGATTCACCTGGTGGGGAATATTTATTTATACTGTCCCGTGACTTTGGAACATGGTGGGGGTTAAGCACCCCGGTTGTGTTTTTGCCACTGATCGTTCCAAAGCGTACCCAACTGTGTTCCTTTATTTGTTCGTTTTGTCCTCGTGTGTTTGCTTTGTATGCGCGCGCGATCGTGCGTGCGTGTGCGTGTATTTCTGCTGGTCTGTTGCGATTTGGGGAGGCTGTGATTTTAACGTGGCTTTCCCTGTTTGATATTTATCCTTGCTTATATCCAATAAAGATACAGTTCCTCCATTTTATCTGAAATATTGTGAAATCAAAGGAAAAAATCAAATAGTTGTGTTGATACCTTTTATCTCCAACGTCAGAAAAATAGTTTTAGATATTTCTTAACGTTTACTTTGGTCACCCATCTTGAACATTTTTCTTTTTGTGAATGTCGTCAGATCGCACGTGCAATCTCAGGAAAGGACCGCACTTGCTATTATAATACCAATGTTGTTAATACGAAAGTAAACGATTTTTCTTTCTATTCAAATACACAACATATAGTTAATGTAATTCAATATTGAAAATTCACGTGCCGCTGATATCAATTTTTGACTGAAACAATAGTTTTCGTTTAGATTTCAGACCGGGCTGCGGGAAACAAACTATAGGTTGACTTCAAATAAATGTTATGTATTGATTTTCTTTCTTTTATATAAAAACCTAAAACGCATCAGCACATCATACGGGGATATTCGTGTTTTGATATCTACTTCTTCTTAAGTGACGAACATTTTCTGTAGACAATATGGTATTCGTTTACTTTTTAACATAACAAGGGAAACATTTTCGGTGGAAAGAGTGTTTAAAAGCCACGAATTTTCAAACAATCAGATGATAGCAGACCTGGGCATGATAACAGAGGAATGCAATCAATTAATGACAATTACATTGCCTTTTCAAATGTAATCAATTACATATGATTACTCCTGTTTATAACTACAATCTAATTACATTACAATTACTTTGTCAGTGTAATCGTAATAACTTTATGATTACTCAGATTACTTGAAAGCTAGTAAGAATGTAAAACTCAAATATGTAGAACTTTTATTGGAATAAATGAATCAGAGAAAGAAATAAGGAAAGAAAGAAGTATCCTGATACACAACATATTCAAATTCAAAATATAAATTTAGTTCTGATCCATTTTACACAACATGTCAAACGTGTCTTTGTCACAGTAACGTATATCTTATAATTGCTTTTGAACATGGTGAGTCTTTATAAGGTGCCATCAGACAGTAAACACCTTTCTGGTTTAAACATTTATCCAGTTATACTGAAAAATCTTTCTACTGCAGGTGATGGTGCTGGAATGGTCAAATAAAAACATGTAAACATGTGTGAACATAAACAGTTTCAAAACAGAAAACTAAAACTTAGTTTTTATGATATTGTAAGCTATGTATAAACACATTTTAATAGTGAAAACGACTTTTTATCTTTGAGCTATCTCCAAAATAAAAAATTAAATTGCCCTTAAAATTATTCAATAAAAATGCCTTAAAATATTAAGAAAAATTTATGAACAACTTCAACCTGTTTTGTTTTTTATATTTAAAATCCGAAATGATTAATGTTAAGACTTTGGTGTTTTTTTTTTCTTAAAATGGTAAAAAGACACTACTCAGTATAAGAATAAGGCGACGAGTTCGAAACTACGGCTAAACATAATAATGTTTGAAAATGTGGTGTGACAATGATTTGTTAATAAAACCAATAAGATTGTTTTTCAGAACTCAGGAAATGTACGTTCGCAAATGTAGTGATATTCAGCTGCACAATAATAGTTGTTCCACATGTAGCTATGGTCTTTTCCAAGGTACAAAACGCAGTATTCGTTGTAATAGTTAGTAGGTTCTGGAGGATTCCAAAAAGTGAAAGTAGGTCTCTGTTCGGATGATATCCAGACATAAGTGCCATTCCTTTCCTTGTCTATCAGCCCGATCCAATATTCTGAAGAAAAGTTATACACTGTATATTATATTACTGTCAGTTACATTCTTCTAAACTAAACTTTGGTGGTTACAATCCATTTGGAGGGAAAAAGTAAAAGTTACCTTCTTTAAAATTCATACGAATATATTTCAAATTGTCTTGATATCTTATATACAAATCTTAAAACACAGCAAGAACCACAATCTATAAAAAGTTACCAAAATATAAAATGATACTGAGGAATAAACGGGCCTGTAATAATTCTTGTAAGCGTCGCATGACAGTACTGTTACCAACAGCAACTGTTACCAATAGTAAAACCATCATACAGCAATATCGCACAAACAGAAGCTACTTGCGTTATAACAATCTCAATTATTGAGAAATTAGATATAAAGCATATAAGGTAATTCATTTTTATATCTGTTGACTGTAAAATAAGGTATATAATATTCTAGTCAATGACATAATTTTCAAACATTCTGTTCTAAGCTGAGATATGAAAACTTTATGCTTACGTTATCATTGTTGTTAAGCACCGAGAAGTTGTTTTCTGTGACATCATTTACCTCGACAAGATCACTGCCCAATTTTCTACATGTCGCCTGTAAACATTACGTCAAATTTAGGTTTATCTGGTTGTCTAGAGCAATTACTAAACATGGTTAAACTCTTAAAAAGTCATTCAAATATGTCTGATTTTAGATCGGATAAAAGCAAAACAAAACACACACGCACACACACATATATATATATAGTAGAGAGAATTTAGACGAACTAAATCACCACCGCAATATACCGGACCAATCACGGCAAAGCGCCTAGCAGTACAAACTAACACACACACACACACACATGTCACAGCAAGTCCACTAACCCAGTAAGGTTAGTTTCGATGCTGCTTTATATACGAGCCCGCATTGCACTACACATTCGTACTGGTTCAATATTTGCATATATATATACTCAAATCTCTGTTTTCATGTTTCACAAATCAGTAGTGACTTTTTAGTCTTTATAACTGATTGGGACCAGAGAAGCTAAATTTTCTCTCTCTGAATGTTAACTGGATCTCGAGAATACATTGAATATATATATATATATATTATATATATATATATATATATATATATATATATATATATATATATATATATATATATATATATATATATATATATATATAATTTGCATTAAGGGATATAATTATATTCAGAACAGTTGACTTTCCCATACGTGAGATCCGCTAGGAAACAAGTTCGCATTATAAATTATTATATAGTAGAGAGAATTTATAAATCACCACCACAATATGCCAGACCAATTACGGCAAAGCGCCCAATAGTACAAACGAACACACACATGCCACAGCAAGTCCACCAACCCAATAAGAATAGTTTCGATGCTGCTTTATATACGAGCCCGCATTGCACTACACATTCATACTTGTTCAACATATATTTAATCAGCACGAACAATATGAGACAACGCTTTTTAATCGTGACATAATTTAATAAAATATTCAATAAAATATACGTTATAACGGATAAATGAATCAAGTTTAAAGTGAAATAACTAAAGTACGAGGGCTTTGATATTAAACAATACAATCATTACGCAGCTACCAAAATGAAGACTTTTTATTTCGTGCATAATTCGAAACTGTTTTAGTGCAATTTAAAAAACAAGTCGCTGTTTGATCTACCTTTTCAGTAACACGGGTTTTCCTTAAATGTTCTATAAATATAACACAATACAATTGATATCGGAACTTTGAGGTTGGTAATAATAACCTTTTTATATATTTAAAATATCAATATGTATATATCTATTATTGATTTTGAATTCATTGTTAAAACGGACTTTTAGAATATTTCTCTATGCATTTCAGCCATTTTTGACACCAACAAATTGAAATGTCAATTTAGATTTTAGCTGTTTACAGATAGTAAACATCTTAGCTAGTAAGCATAAAAACTACACCACCATGTAAAATCATCGGGCCAAAGAAAATGAAATTGTGATTTTGTCCATTTTTTACGAAGAGAAAATACATTTTACCATAAAATTTGAAATTATTATAAATGTATTAAAACTTCAAACAGGTCGTACTATCACGCTTACATAACTCTAGCATGATGTATGGGTCTTGCTAAATAAAGCCACTAAATACGTAACTGTTTGTTACAGTTTCTGTGGATCAAACAGTATATATACGTCCGCAAGTTTCGTAAACGCTTGTTACAGATGTAGACAATCAAACAGTAAATATACTTCATCAGTTAACATAAACGCTTTTTATAAATTAGGTAGATAAAACAGTAAAAGTACTTCCGCAGTTGACATAACAATAATTGTATTTCCGCACTTTACTTAATTGTTTTTACAAATTAATGGATCAAACAGTAAATATATTTCCGCAATTTATGTAAACACTTGCTACAGATTAGGTTGATCAAATCATAAATATACTCGATAATGGACAAATAGTTTTCTTATGTAGATATATAAAATTTTAGAAAGTACGAGACGTTTTCCATATTGCAAAATTTAGACTCCAGAATGTTCTCATTTCTATTTCATTGGTTATTTACAATAAAAAGATTATGGACTTCTTGTTAAATTTCAAATTAAAAACATACCAACGCGTCGTTCCAGTTTTTCTTATCCGGACTGAAGTAATAATAGCTGTTTCCGTGACCAATCCAGTCTTGGTGACCTTTTCCAGCTGCAATGAAACATTTTCCAATAAATTCACCGACCATTTACATTCTTAGCCAAATTGCTTAAAAAGTTCAAATAACAGTAATATAAGTTGAAGACGCAATAAGTTATTTGCCCATTTACTTTAAAAGTCCGTGTGTGAGTTTCGAACTATAGTAGGTATTTGTAAAGTCTGCGCCTATTTACTAGCTACAGTATTTGCCAGGCGAATTGAGGACCCATAGTTCCAAACAATGCAAAAACTTCAACATGGCGTGATGTTATATATAGTAGTTACGTTGACCCCAACACCAAGATAAAATGTTCAGGGGGCGGCCACTCACCGAGCAAGCGTCGGCAAAACTGCGTAACTGCTGGACTTAATTCATAATGCGGCAAGTAAGCACCATTTTTGTTTAAGTAACAGAAATATTCATTTCTAAGTTAAAAAAGGTTTCGTAAATGAAATCATTAATATGAAAATTTCATTCCTGAGGACTTTGTGATAGTTGTTTCTTTCAAAATCAAAATACAAAGTGCAGATAAAAATACATTTATCTTTACATTTTTAAAATATCCAAGAATCATACATGAAATATCCCGTAAGATATCTGATTTGGTGCTTTGGTATAAACCATAGAATAAGATGAATTCACTGAATATGAATAAAATAAGAATAGATGCAAACCATTTCTTAACTTACAAGGCCGTGCGAAGTAAGTCGAGCCAGGTAGGACTTCAGCGAAATGGTAAATCCCAGCACAGCCGATACAAGTGAGTAAATCCGGTTGATAGAATATTGCATCACTTAACATGTTGTTGTAGCAAATCTTAATGCATGCCAGAGATTTTGAAACATTTTCTGCTTGAAAGACGATGTTGTCTGCCACACATAGAAGACCATCAAATCTCAAATTTCGCCCGAACTTCGTAAAAACGATTGTTAAAGCTGTTTGAAAACTGAGAAATAAAACTGAAAAGAAGAAAAATAGATTAACTTCATTACACACAATGATGTTCATCGTCTTCCTTTGTTAAATTTTAACAGTAAAATTATTCCAGAACAATTGTTTAGTTTGATTTTATTAAGTTAAAAGTAGAGCCCAGTTCTTTTCAATGACAATCTACAACTGACGAAAGAAATTGAAATCTCACAAATGAAAGTGTTTGCTTACAAGAAAATCATTTGCTAGTCGTGCGTCGCTAACCTAATTTAAATCTGAACAAAAATGAAGAAATGTACACAGAGCGTGATAAAACAAATATTTTGCTGAATGTCAAAAGATACCATTGTATAGATTTATTGTTCCTTCTCTTAAGAAGGAACTCTTAGATTCGGTAAGTCACACTTGAGTGAGCAACTGACCTCGAAAACTGTTGTCATTACAAGCTAGCCAATCAAACTCCGTGACCTTAGAAATAACCTCTGACGTTAAAATTATTCTTTCCTAACTGAGGCGACTTCCTGGCTGAACGCGTTCTGCGGATCACACATTACTAAACCCGAGGATGGAAAAGTGTAGTTGTTGAAACAGGCCAAGCATGTCATTTGTCAAAAAAGGTTAACATACGTCGTTATCTTCGAATGCATGTTTAACATGTGAAAACAAACCCCATTGCGACCCTCTCATTGTGCGCAAAAAAAATTCACGCGTCGATCCCGGATGTCAAACTCTCGAGATTTAGGACAGATACTATTAAATTATAGCCATGAATTACATGATCAATGACCACCATGTTTGCTGTGTTCGAGGACGTAGACTGTTAGCGCATCAAATCACTACATTATTATGTTAAACAGAAAAAAAAGAATATATGTCAAGAAGGAAGAATGGTTTTGTCTTTTCGTCCAATCCTGGGGTACCACACACTAATGAACAATATTTAAAACAGACATTGCAACCAAACTTTTACAAGATGGTCATTATACATTTATATAGATTTGCCCTAGAAGGAACTTTAGCTATGCTTTAACTTGTGAGATTGTTATTTTGTTCAACGTCGTCCCTAAACGGGAATGTTTAGCTAGGAAATATTCATAAATGCCATTTCGCAGATGTTATAATCATTCCTATTACAGAAAGGTATAACAGACTAAAGTTAGTACACTTTCTATCAACAATTCTACGTGTAGTTTAATTTGCCTGCAGCAGATATGATAAATATTTAAATAAATACATAATGATGGAATCAGGAATATGAAACATCGAATTAGTTTCTTTACCGGCTCATGAATATTTATGAAAGTAGTTCAGGGAAATGCTATGTAACTACATTCCAGTTAGTGTAATACGGACATAAGATTTCTGTATTTTCAGTTTTTTTTTTGCGAAATATATTCCGTATCTTTTGCAAAATATCCAAAATGAAATCGGCTCTTTGTGTGCCTGGTCCTTGGGTATGGCCTAGGAGAAGTTGTTATCTAAAGTGATAAGTCGGTCTTATTTTTCTTAAGGATATGTGATGCTGATCTGTCACAATTTCATACGGCTAAGCACTAACTGGCTTGTATCTTATCTCTTAAGGACAAGTAAAGCAAGCACATCATCTTCTCTAACTGTAAAAAAGAACGGATAGGCATGAAGTGACTCATTTGAACAAGATCAGAGGATCGTTCAAATCAAAGGTAGTGTTTCATATATCTCAGTTAAGCAAGCACAACAGTGTCACAATTGAACAAGATTGGACGTTCGTTCAAATTACATGTAGTGTCCCATAGTCAAGCAAGCACATTATCTTCTTTAGTTGTTAAAATAACGAACAGGCATGAATGGCTCAATGACACCGTTGAACAAGATAGATCCAACATTCGTTCAAAGCACATGTAGCGTCTGATATATCTCAGTCAAGCAAGCACATCATCTTAGCACGAAGTGTCTCAATTGTACGAGATCGGATGTTCGTTCAAATCAGTGACTCATTTATCTCAGTCAAGCATATCTCTCTCATGCAGTCTACAAACGATATCGTCTTAACTGATAAACTGACCAATGGCCTGCTACATGTCATGTCCACATCTCAAACGTAGGTCAAACACACTGTTCTACTATCTTTCTAACCAACAGTTATAGCCCCATTGTCTCAACAGTCGCTATTGAGTAGTTAGAATAGAATTTTGATGAAGTTGATATAGCAAGTTTATAAATCTGGACAGAACAGTTTGATTACTACATTACGAGTCTCTAATTGTAAAAAGAGCGAACAGGCATGAACTGTCTCAACTGCACAAGATTGGACATTCGTTCAAATCACATGTAGTGTCTCATATATATCTCAGTAATCTTCTCTAATGTGTAAAAAGAACGAACAGGCATGAAGTGTCTCCATTGAACAAGATCAAAACACATGTACTGTCTCATATATCTCAGTCAAGCAAGCACGTTGGTCAAAGACAACCGTATTACTAATAGGGGATTCCCCTTGGTCTCGACACACGCTGTTGAGTAGTAGTAGTAAGCATTTTGATGAAGTTGATATTGCATGTTTATAAATCTGGACAGAACAGTTTGATTACTACATTACGAGTCTCTAATTGTAAAAAGAACGAACAGGCATGAAGTGTCTCCATTGAACAAGATCAAACCACATGTACTGTCTCATATATCTCAGTCAAGCAAGCATGTTGGTCAAAGACAACTGTATTACTAATAGGGGATTCCCCTCACAGTCTATATAATCCTTGTAGAGTAGTTATGAATAGGAATTTTGATGAAGTTGATATTGCATGTTTATAAATCTGGACAGAACAGTTCGATAACTATATAACGAGTCCCTAATTGTAAGAAGAACGAACAGTAATCAATGATACCATTGCACAAGATCGGACATTCGTTCAAAGCACATGTAGTGTCTCGTATAGATGAAACTACAAGTCGCCCTTCTTACAGCGCGAAATGAAAAAGGGCGTTCATCTTCTCTAATGTGTAAAAAGAACGAACAGGCATGAAGTGTCTCCATTGAACAAGATCAAAACACATGTACTGTCTCATATATCTCAGTCAAGCAAGCACGTTGGTCAAAGACAACCGTATTACTAATAGGGGATTCCCCTCACAGTCTATATAATCCTTGTAGAGTAGTTAGGAATAGGAATTTTGATGAAGTTGATATTGCATGTTTATAAATCTGGACAGAACAGTTTGATTACTATATAACGAGTCCCTAATTGTAAGAAGAACGAACAGTAATCAATGATATCATTGCACAAGATCGGACATTCGTTCAAAGCACATGTAGTGTCTCGTATAGATGAAACTACAAGTCGCCCTTCTTACAGCGCGAAATGAAAAAGAGCGTTCATCTTCTCTAATGTGTAAAAAGAACGAACAGGCACGAAGTGTCTCCATTTAACAAGATCAAAACACATTTACTGTCCCATATATCTCAGTCAAGCAAGCACGTTGGTCAAAGACAACCGTATTACTAATAGGGGATTCCCCTTGGTCTCGACACACGCTGTTGAGTAGTAGTAGTAAGCATTTTGATGAAGTTGATATTGCATGTTTATAAATCTGGACAGAACAGTTTGATTACTACATTACGAGTCTCTAATTGTAAAAAGAACGAACAGGCATGAAGTGTCTCCATTGAACAAGATCAAACCACATGTACTGTCTCATATATCTCAGTCAAGCAAGCATGTTGGTCAAAGACAACCATATTACAAATAAGGGATTCCCCTCACAGTCTATATAATCCTTGTAGAGTAGTTAGGAATAGGAATTTTGATGAAGTTGATATTGCATGTTTATAAATCTGGACAGAACAGTTTGATTACTATATAACGAGTCCCTAATTGTAAGAAGAACGAACAGTAATCAATGATATCATTGCACAAGATCGGACATTCGTTCAAAGCACATGTAGTGTCTCGTATAGATGAAACTACAAGTCGCCCTTCTTACAGCGCGAAATGAAAAAGGGCGTTCATCTTCTCTAATGTGTAAAAAGAACGAACAGGCATGAAGTGTCTCCATTGAACAAGATCAAACCACATGTACTGTCTCATATATCTCAGTCAAGCAAGCATGTTGGTCAAAGACAACTGTATTACTAATAGGGGATTCCCCTCACAGTCTATATAATCCTTGTAGAGTAGTTAGGAATAGGAATTTTGATGAAGTTGATATTGCATGTTTATAAATCTGGACAGAACAGTTTGATTACTATATAACGAGTCCCTAATTGTAAGAAGAACGAACAGTAATCAATGATACCATTGCACAAGATCGGACATTCGTTCAAAGCACATGTAGTGTCTCGTATAGATGAAAATACAAGTCGCCCTTCTTACAGCGCGAAATGAAAAAGGGCGTTCATCTTCTCTAATGTGTAAAAAGAACGAACAGGCATGAAGTGTCTCCATTGAACAAGATCAAAACACATGTACTGTCTCATATATCTCAGTCAAGCAAGCACGTTGGTCAAAGACAACCGTATTACTAATAGGGGATTCCCCTCACAGTCTATATAATCCTTGTAGAGTAGTTATGAATAGGAATTTTGATGAAGTTGATATTGCATGTTTATAAATCTGGACAGAACAGTTTGATTACTATATAACGAGTCCCTAATTGTAAGAAGAACGAACAGTAATCAATGATATCATTGCACAAGATCGGACATTCGTTCAAAGCACATGTAGTGTCTCGTATAGATGAAACTACAAGTCGCCCTTCTTACAGCGCGAAATGAAAAAGGGCGTTCATCTTCTCTAATGTGTAAAAAGAACGAACAGGCATGAAGTGTCTCCATTGAACAAGATCAAAACACATGTACTGTCTCATATATCTCAGTCAAGCAAGCACGTTGGTCAAAGACAACCGTATTACTAATAGGGGATTCCCCTTGGTCTCGACACACGCTGTTGAGTAGTAGTAGTAAGCATTTTGATGAAGTTGATATTGCATGTTTATAAATCTGGACAGAACAGTTTGATTACTACATTACGAGTCTCTAATTGTAAAAAGAACGAACAGGCATGAAGTGTCTCCATTGAACAAGATCAAACCACATGTACTGTCTCATATATCTCAGTCAAGCAAGCATGTTGGTCAAAGACAACCGTATTACTAATAAGGGATTCCCCTCACAGTCTATATAATCCTTGTAGAGTAGTTAGGAATAGGAATTTTGATGAAGTTGATATTGCATGTTTATAAATCTGGACAGAACAGTTTGATTACTATATAACGAGTCCCTAATTGTAAGAAGAACGAACAGTAATCAATGATATCATTGCACAAGATCGGACATTCGTTCAAAGCACATGTAGTGTCTCGTATAGATGAAAATACAAGACGCCCTTCTTACAGCGCGAAATGAAAAAGAGCGTTCATCTTCTCTAATGTGTAAAAAGAACGAACAGGCATGAAGTGTCTCCATTGAACAAGATCAAACCACATGTACTGTCTCATATATCTCAGTCAAGCAAGCATGTTGGTCAAAGACAACTGTATTACTAATAGGGGATTCCCCTCACAGTCTATATAATCCTTGTAGAGTAGTTAGGAATAGGAATTTTGATGAAGTTGATATTGCATGTTTATAAATCTGGACAGAACAGTTTGATTACTATATAACGAGTCCCTAATTGTAAGAAGAACGAACAGTAATCAATGATATCATTGCACAAGATCGGACATTCGTTCAAAGCACATGTAGTGTCTCGTATAGATGAAACTACAAGTCGCCCTTCTTACAGCGCGAAATGAAAAAGGGCGTTCATCTTCTCTAATGTGTAAAAAGAACGAACAGGCATGAAGTGTCTCCATTGAACAAGATCAAAACACATGTACTGTCTCATATATCTCAGTAGTAGTTGTAAGCATTTTG
Source organism: Mercenaria mercenaria (assembly GCF_021730395.1). NCBI lineage: Eukaryota > Metazoa > Mollusca > Bivalvia > Venerida > Veneridae > Mercenaria > Mercenaria mercenaria. The sequence continues at coordinate 7,330,148 of NC_069362.1, read as the reverse complement.
ATGAAGTTGATATTGCATGTTTATAAATCTGGACAGAACAGTTTGATTACTACATTACGAGTCTCTAATTGTAAAAAGAACGAACAGGCATGACTTGATTTGAACGAACGTCCAACCTTGTTCATTGCTATGCTATCATTGTGACACTTGATGCCTGTTCGGTCTTTTTCACATTAGAGAACATGTACGCCCTTTTTCATTTCGCGCTGTAAGAAGAGCGACCTGCTTGACTTGTTCTTTTCAAGTATTAGTGACACTTGATGTGATTTGTACGAACGTTCGGACTTAGTCAATGCTATCATTGAGACATTTGATGCCTGTCCGTTCTTTTTAACTTCATCAAAATTCCTATTCTTAACTACTCAACAACATCTGTGTCGTTGCTCAACTTGTCGTTTTCAACTATTTGAGACACTTGATGTGACTTGTACCAACGTTCGACCTTGGTCAAAGCTATCATTGAGACAATTGATACGTGTTCGTTTTTTCTACATTAGAGAAGAAGTCACCCCATGAAGCTGTGGCATCTCAAGGGTGACCTGCTTGACTTGTCGTTTTTCAAGTATTAGATACACTTGATGTGACTTGTACGAACGTTCGACCTTGGTCAATGCTATATGCTTGAGACATTTGATACGACGTTAGGTTTTGTCTACATTAGAGAATCAGGGTCACCCTATGAAGCTGTGGCATCTCAAAGGTGACCTGCTTTTTCAAGTAAGTAGAGACTCTAGACTTGATTTCAACGAACGACACGACGTCCGACCTAGGTGTCAAAGCTACCATTGAGATATTTGATACGACGTTAGGTTTTCAACTATATGAGACATTCGATGAGACTTGTACGAACGTTCGACCTTGGTCAATGCTATATGCTTGAGACATTTGATACGACGTTAGGTTTTGTCTACATTAGAGAATCAGGGTCACCCCATGAAGCTGTGGCATCTCAAGGGTGACCTGCTTGACTTGTCGTTTCTCAAGTATTAGAGACACTAGACTTGATTTCAACGAACGTTCGACCTTATTCAGTGCATGAATAATCTCGATTGAACATGATCGGACGTTGCGTTCCATAGTCCATGTTTGTTATCAATGAAGGCAACACGCATCTTTTATACCTGTGACAATTCAATTTACTCAAAAGTTATTTTTTGTCTGTGTTGCAGCTGTCTTTGTTTGCAAAATGAACGGACACTCATAATAGTACACCCCCATTTTATAGGGCGGGGGGTCTTTTTCCAGTCCATTTCTCATCTTTTCCCGCACAAAAATATCTTTTCAACAACCTATTGTCATAGAAAAATCATTCATCTCAGTTCACATTTTATTTAAAACTCATTTTGGTATATATATACATGTATATCATTCTTCACGAAAAAAATAATCTAGAGCCTACTTTACCTTAAATGATTATATTATACATTATATATTTTACAGGTGAGCTTAAAATGATGGTAAAACATGTTTAGACTTCATTCGCGGTTTAGTTGATATTGACGGAAGATCAAACAGAATTGGGAGGTTCATATTTCTCATTTGGGTAGCCTACAGAGGAAACAACACGAGAAATAATATAGCATTTCAAACAATTTTGACATGTTTGTTTTATGTGAGGACAGAATTGTCCAGTGGCATGTTATTGTAAAAATAAGGTGTTTGAAGAGAGACTGGTACTAGGCCTACAAGCCCAACTTGCTTGAAAGACCACGTATATTGAGGGACAAATTTCAGTTTCTGTTTGTGTTGTTAAAAAGAAAATTATGTTGTATTAAGAGAGCATTTGTGTTATGAGATAACTTTTTGCATTTCCCTTGGGTGGTCTGTTATTGCAAGTTGTACTGTAGATAGTTCTTACGGCGTTCCGTTACAGCATTCGTTGTTTATTCCCTTCACTCTAATGATCATTAATAACGGCGACACTGAGATAATACAATGCTTCCCTTCACTCTAATGATCATTAGTAACGGCGACACTGAGATAATACAATGCTTCCCTTCACTCTAATGATCATTAGTAACGGCGACACTGCGATAATACAATGCTTCCCTTCACTCTAATGATCATTAGTAACGGCGACACTGCGATAATACAATGCTTCCCTCCACTCTAATGATCATTAGTAACGGCGACACTGCGATAATACAATGCTTCCCTCCACTCTAATGATCATTAGTAACGGCGACACTGAGTTAATACAATGCTTCCCTCCACTCTAATGATCATTAGTAACGGCGACACTGCGATAATACAATGCTTCCCTCCACTCTAATGATCATTAGTAACGGCGACACTGAGTTAATACAATGCTTCCCTCCACTCTAATGATCATTAGTAACGGCGACACTGCGATAATACAATGCTTCCCTCCACTCTAATGATCATTAGTAACGGCGACACTGCGATAATACAATGCTTCCCTCCACTCTAATGATCATTAGTAACGGCGACACTGAGTTAATACAATGCTTCCCTCCACTCTAATGATCATTAGTAACGGCGATACTGCGATAACACAATGCTTCCCTTCACTCTAAAGATCATTAGTAACGGCGACACTGCGATAATACAATGCTTCCCTTCACTCTAATGATCATTAGTAACAGCGACACTGCGATAATACAACGCTCGATGCGACATCGCAGTAATAGGATGCGGAAACACGATGCGAAGATGTAATATCGCACTTTCGCATTTATGTTTCGTGTCTTAGCATTTTCGAATCGCGAATGGAATATAGTCCCTTCGACTATAGGGCGAAATTACGATATATCAAAAAGGAAAGCGCAAAACGCAAAAAGCAAATAACGGAACGCAAATAGCAAAAAGCATGTAACAACGGGATTCCATAATAAACTGGTATAGACACCAATTTTCGCGCTAGTGTCGTTATATGTCTTGTTCGGCATACGATACGCTATAGGATAAATTAAGATATCACGAAATTTCTGGAGTCAGTTTTTGAAAATTATTTTGTCCATTCGCCTATTCCGTTTCCTTTTACGGGAAGTAACTTTGTTTGAAGATTATTTTTGTCTTTACCGTTTCCGTTTGGAACTATATATAAACCAGTTTAAATATTTTATATCACAGTTTTCTTTGATCTCCATTTTTAGTATCAATTAGAATAACGCAAATATATGGATCGAAGGGTCCTAGATTGATCTCTGGGTGAGAATATGTTGTCCTTGGAGATTAATTTTTAATTCGTCCAGTACGCCTAATTCGTGTGATTACTAGCAGAGAACTGATTAGTGCTGGTGAAGTATTGAGGTCAACTGCCTGCTGTTACATAACTGATTTTTTCTCAAATTTTTAAACTCAAGACAAACTAACATTAGGGTCAAAAACCGATGCAAGATCAAAATAACGGCTGATCAAATTTGTCCTAAATAAATGAGTAGTATTTTCAGCACCCCTGTACTTAAATACTGTCTTTGGTATGTACATCCAAATCAGTCAAATCAATTCAATTCAAAATCTTTATTTTCATGTAAATACTTGTCTGTTTAGGTAGTGTAGGGAACGAAAATTACAAAGTGCACGTTAGGATCAAATTCTTTCTACAATGTAGAGTTTGATTAAACCTTGATTTTTCAAAACTTCAGGGTATATTCAGAAAATTCGGCAAATCAAAAAGATAGAGTCATGTGCTCGATTTTTGCTAGACTGATTAGAAACAGTTTTACTTAACACAAGTTTTCATCATAGGTGTCCATTGGAAATCACATTTTCGCGAATATATCTTTTTGTGCAGTGTAGATTTCACAATCGTAAATAAACATATGGCCTATAATATGGTGAAATAAAATGTATATGCCCGTGTGCTTGCTTTTGAGATATTTGCCCATGATGAAAGAGATTCACGGATTTCAAACTGATCTTAAGACATTATGTTTGGAATTATTTAACGAGTCAGATGTTTCAATACCATATTTTAACTTTAGAAAGATAGTAATGTTGCCGTTATAATATTTTTTTCACAAGTTGAACATTAATTCATAAAATGTTTTTCATTTCTGTAAGTTGCTTCCCGGCTTTATTCCACGTTTCCGAATAAATAACGTTTCGCCATTACTTCGGTTGATGAAACGTGCAGAACTACCTCAATTGAAATATAGTAAATAATGTATGCTAATGAAGTTCTAACGTTTAGAATGGTACGTATTCTGTAACCTTTTTCACAGCTGGTACTAGTTTGAAAACAAAACCAACAATAATTGTAAACAATATGAAAACAGTATTACTGAAAGAAAAATTACTTTTCGCGTTACATTTAGAGTACATGTTATAAAGGCCAACATGAATACTTAAAACTACAAAGACCCATTTGGAAAGCTTTTACTCTCAATAATTTGGTACAAACATTATCAATAGCATTGATCAGCCAAGTATAGAATTCCAAACGGAAAACTTAATCGTCGGGAAGTACAATACACCTTACTTGAACCTTAAAGTTTCTTTCATTTTGATGTTTCAATATACTACTTACCAGTGTTGACTGGCAGTCATGTGTTTACAAATGCTGTATACAGTTAGCAGACGATGTCAAAACTAATCTACAATACAATATACACATTATAATGTAATTAACATTTACGAAATATAATGCTTGATCTGCTGTGATAGGTATCATTTTCATGAAGAAGATAGTGTTTTCCACATCCTGAAAATAGCAAAACAGAATAATCATTTGATAATTATCAAAACAGTTTAATTGTAATGCCTACTGATATCTTTTCAGATTTAATAGTTTTAAGGATCAAGTTATGGATGTGTTCAGGCTTTGGAATTACAACCATCTCGTTAAACTTCAATTTTTGGTAATCAGTTTCGCTACTTGTTTTGATATTCCATTATTACGTTAAAGGCCTAGATTCACTACTATATAAGTGTACCCCCCCAAATCCAATATACAACTCCCATCTTATCAGCTGCTTATCAGCGATTATGTAATAGCAACTGATTAGAGGGCAATTAGCACAGCAGGGACCCAAACTAGACCATGAAGATGTGTGCAGTGAAGTTGAAAGAAATTTTTTCTTCAGTAAATATGAAATGATAATAATAATAATTATTATTTTGATATTATGTAGATGATAATAACTATTACTTTAATGTTATAATAATGATAATAAAATAATCATAATTATTATTATATTATCATTAGGATATTGTTATCATTATTATTATTATTATATTACATATAGGATGATAAAAGATAACAATAATAATATTGAAAATAATAATGATAATAAAACACAAGTATAGTGAAAAGTTCCTGAGTTCTTGGTGCTGACAAACAATATTTTTCGATTTGGAAATTGATTTTCATGTATTCATGTTATCAACATTATTTGAATATAAAGTTATTGTGTTCCATCTATATTCAATTTTCATTTTCAGTATGGTTGCAAAAAGGGACCTTTTTTCATGCTTTGCTTTGTAACTTTGAAATTCACATTCTGTTTTCAATTTAGACAAATGTTATTTACAGTATTCTGCAAGCTTTAGATGAGTGAAAGTCAAATTTTTCAGAAATATCACAATTCTCCAGACAGAATTTGAAAATATAAAAACTTGCATGTTTCTTTAAGTTTCTGATTATCTCATTATTGTGAAAATAAGTTTCTGATTATTTTATTATTGTGTTTGATCAACAAATATTTTTCTTTACATAGAAATGTCAAAATAATTTTTAATAACTTTAAGTTATCAATTATTATAGAATTACTTTGTTTCCCCTTCTCACTAATAGATACACTTGTCAGGTAGACTGACTCTCCAATAAACAATGACCCTTGTTTATTGGAGCCATACTGTGATGGTCATTAGCCCCCAACTGTGCCGGTGAAGACAAAAATCCCTTGGCCAACTGCCAAAATCTAGGCCTTTAAAACATGTTGGATATTTATTCATCATTTCATTCATTATTTCATTTAATAAGTGTCAATTTCGTACGTATTTTTACAATATTTAGTGGTATTAATAAAAACGTACAAATCTTCCTATTTGTTTGAGAACCATCTTCACATACGTAACCTCAAAACATTTCTGGTTAATGCGCTGTACTGAAAAAAAAAAGAATATATTTTGAATGCATAATTTATCTTTACAAACTACTTCGCTGGAAGAGTTTTTACATATCAAAACAAAAGAAAAGCTAATTCTCCTTCTTCAAACGACGTATTATAATCCCGAATACAAATAATGACTATAACAAAGTTAGCAAAGCAAGAATGGCGAATTGAATATCAAAATAAATCACTAATAAGACGCTAAATTAGAATTTAAAAAGTGTTGTTTTACGTTCGAATTGCTGTTTTCCTAAATGTGTTTTGAAAAGCATGATTGAATAACACGGGTCGTTATTTTAGATATGTCATAGACATGAAAATTCTGCCATGTCTCGATTGCCATATGGTACATATTTAAAATCCATGAAACACAAGAATAAATCACTTGTTTTAAACATGCATTTGGACAATGCTTAAGATGTTTTTAGATCTGTTATTAGACTTTTAATATATGGGAAGTTGTAGATGCATGAATGGGGTTCGTGCTGGAGAGTAGGGATGAAGGTAGAAGGCTATGTGCACATCATTACATATTTATAGTTTAGTTGTAACTTATACCTAGGTAATTTAGACAGGAATGATTTAATTCTATTCGTGTCAAGCACCTGCGGGATACCAAAAACATCATGCGTGCGAAAAATTGTATTTTCTGGCATGTCATATTTAAGGAATTAACAGTAACGGGATACTATAACAATATCAAATAACACAAGAAAAGCAAAAAAAGGAACATTTTTGTAGGGTAGCGGGTATGTTGTGTGGTGAAATATCAAGAAACACAAGAAGCTAAATAAAGTCAAACCTGTCTATAAAGACCACCCTAGGGAGAGTAGTATTAAATATAGCGTTTTTGAAACATCTGACCCCACTTGACCTTTTGACCACTTCTAAAAAACCGACCAATGCTGGCCAATTTAAAATCCACAGGTTTTAAACCCAGTAAAAACCAACTAAAAAGTTTTAAATACATATGATATAGATGAGTTTACAGAATAAAATATATTGTTTGAAAGAAAGAAGATTTACTGATAATATAAATCCTCATTATGTTACAACAAAAAACGGGAGAAAAATGATAAGGGCTACTTGTTCATCTTGTGGAAAAATGAAATCAAAGTTTGTTAAAAGTACAGGGGGTAATTTAGATATTCACAAAGCAATGTTACCTTTATTACCTAAGAAAGGTTTAACACTTCCAGGATATAATTATTGTGGGCCAGGAAATCCCCTAGATAATGAACCCCCTGTCAATGAACTGGATGCAGTATGTATGGACCATGATTTTTGCTATGACAGTGGTGTAAAAAAGGGTACATGTGATAAGCAAATGCTTTCCAATTTAAATAAAACTAAATCAAAAACATTTGGAGAAAAGATTGCAAAACATTTAGTTGTGAAACCTATAATTAAAACGAAATATAAACTTGGGCTGGGACAAAAACAAAAGTCAAAAAACGGGAAAAGGGGGTAGAGTATACCTCCGGAATCACTGTACCAAGCTACCGCTGGAGCGATGAATTAGCAGAAGAATTACACAAACCAATTAAAAGAGAATTTAGGAAACGAAGAGTGATAGTTAATGATATTGATGATACTTGGTCAGCTGATTTAGTTGACATGCAAGCTTTTTCAAAATATAATAAAGGAGTAAAGTACTTGTTAACCGTTATTGATATATTTAGTAAATGTGCTTGGGTTATTCCATTAAAGAATAAAACTGGAGAATCTTTTACTGAAGCATTTGAAAAAATAATTTTAGAAGGACGATTACCAGTAAATTTATGGGTAGATGAAGGAAAAGAATTTTATAATAAAAAGTTTGAATCATTTTTGAATAAAAATAAGATTAATATGTATCATACATTTAATGAAGGAAAGGCTGTAGTAATCGAAAGATTTAATAGAAGTTTAAAAAGAATAATGTGGAAATATTTTACAGCAAATAATACTTATACTTATTTAGATAAATTGCAGGATATGGTTGATAAATATAACAAAACAAAACATTCTAGTATAAAAATGACACCAACCGAAGCTAGTAAAAACTTAAATAAAGGTACTGTTTACTTTAATTTATATGGTGATTTAAAGATACCAAAGAGTAAAACAAAATTTAAAATTGGTGATCGAGTTCGCTTAAGCAAACTTAAAAGACATTTTGAAAAAGGATATACACCAAACTGGACAGAGGAAATATTTATAATTTATGGAATTAATAATACAAATCCCAGAACGTACACTATAAAAGATTTAAATGATGAAATAATTCAAGGTTCATTTTATGAACAAGAACTTTTACCTACTACACAAGAAGTTTTTAGAATAGAAAAAGTTATTAGACGAGACTATAAGAAAAAACAAGCTTTAGTAAAATGGAAAGGTTACAATGAAAAATTTAATAGTTGGGTACCATTTAGTGAATTGAAAGAAATTTAATTTAGAAAATAAAAAGTTTAATTATATAAATGAGTAATAAAAATCTTATTTCTAATAATAATGGAATAGAAACAATAGATCAATTAATTATTCACTTAACTAAACTAGCTGCTGCTTACAGAAAAAGTTATAAATTTTGTGGGAAAGTAAGTACCGGATTATATATTACAGCAGGTATTTTTGGTTGCTCAGCTGCATTAGCACTTGTTCCAGCTATTCCTATATTTGTAGCAGTTGCTGGCGCTGTTCCATCAGTAATTACCATATTTACTAACAGACTAAAACTTGACGACAAGAAATTTATTTTAAAAGCACATCATCACAAAATAAAACAACTAATAACAAAAGCACGGATTGGAAAAGTAAATAAAGAAGAAGATAAACAAGTTATTCAGGATATTTTTACAATACTATTAGAAATGCAGAAAGAAAAAAAATATTCAATGCTTTTTGAAACGTACATGAAGGAATTTAAACTTAACGGATATAAAAGTAAAAAAGAAGAAGAGTTGTATTAAAGATTATTAAAGATTTATTAAAGATTTTTTCTATAAGTATTTTATATAAATGAGAAAAATTATATCAGTTGAAGGTAATATTGCATCAGGAAAAAGTACGTTTTTAGATATTATTAAAGAATATAATCCTAATTTTAATATAATTCCAGAACCAATTCACGAATGGCAAAATGTTATGGACCCAAGTTATAATTCATATAACCTTTTTGAACTTGCTGCTCAAGAACCTTCCAAATATTTATTTCCTTTTCAGCTAACAACTTTAAATAGTCATATAAAAATGTTATCTTCTGCTAAACAGTTTGATGGTGTTTCTGTCCTTGAACGTTGTTATTTAACTAACAGTAACGTTTTTACAAAACAACATCACGACAATGGTGTTATAAATGACCCCGAGTGGGCAGTATACAATCTTTTCTTAACTGATTATATTATAAAACCATACGGAAAAAATCCAATTGATGGATTTGTTTATGTTAAAACCGACCCAGAAATATGTTTTAAAAGACTCCAAAAAAGAAACAGAACGGAAGAAAACAAAGTTGGTTTAGATTATTTAGAAAAACTACACAAATTACACGAAGAATGGTTAAACAGAATGTTTCAAGAAGGTATTAAAATTTTAACAGTTGATAACAATTTAGAAAAAATGACTTTAAAATCTTATTCAAAAGATATAGATAATATAAACAAATTTCTCAAATCAATATAATTTCATTAGGTGCGTTTTTAAAGATTTTTTTCTATAAGTATATTATATATAGATGGTTAATAGAAAGGTAGATAGAATGATTATACCAAAATTATCTAGCACTTTAGGAGAAATAATGAATCCAGATAAAAATTCATATAAGAAAGTTCTTAAAAGAAGAAATGTTATTAAATCAAAACTTGATCAAATAGATGTCATTGATAAATTACAAAATGTTATAGATCCTTATCTTTTAAAAAATAATTTATTTGAATGGAACTGTGGTTGTCTATTAACTGAAGAAGAAAATGCTGAAAGATTATGTGATTGTCCCAGACCAAATAATATTCGAAACAATCCTAAAAAAGTTATTGTAACCGACTGTGATACTAATGAAGAAAAAACATATAAAAGCAATTATGCAGCGTCTAAAGACCTTGGTATTAATTCTGGGTTAATAACAATGTGCTGCAAAGGAGAAAACCGAGTAAAATGTGGAATATCAAAAACTAATGGAAAAAGATATAAATTTAAATATTTTATTTCTTCTTAAAGATAATTTAAAACTTTATTTATTTTATTATTTTTTTAATTATTTTTTAATCCTTTTTTGCTTAACGAATTTTATTTTCTAAATATAATATATAGATGGAAATCGAGAGATCTACAAAACAATATTATAAGAAATTTGAAATTAAAATTACATATAGACAAGATCCAAAAAATCAATTATATTTAACTATAAACAACTCTTATGAAATACTTAAATCTGAACTTAAAACTTTAAAAGGTATAAAAATAAACGTTGTTTTTAAAATAACTTTTGCAAAAATGGATAAAACTGATACAATATATAAATCAGCTTATTTTCAATCAAAGGCTTTAGAAATTATTAACACAAACGAAATAAAAAAAACTTTACATCAAGCTTTTGATGAAATAATAAATAGAATTGGTAATTGGATTTCTGAAGGAAGTGGCTGGAGAATAGAGTCAGTTGATGCTCATTATATAAACAGATATAAGTATAGTCCGTTGGCTGCTTCAAGTTATTTAGAATTACCAAAACCATTACAACATCCAATGAAAGGATTAATAAATATAAAGAATGATGATAACGAATGTTTCAGATGGTGTCATTTAGCTTACAAATTTCCTGTTAAAGAAAACCCTCATAGAGTTTCAAAATATAAAAATCATATAAACGATCTTGATTATACTGGAATTAAATTTCCTGTTACATTAAATCAAATACCTAAAATAGAAGTTTTAAATGAAATATCATTTAATATATTTGGTTATGAAGAAAATAGTATTTATCCATTGTACATATCAAAATATCAATACGAAGAACACTGTGACATGTTGCTAATTACTAATGATAAAATAAATAATAAAATAAATAATAAAATAACTGATGATGACTGTAAGCCCTCAAGAACTGTAGTCCAACATTATGTTTGGATAAAAGACTTTAATAGATTAATGTTTCAAAAAACAAAATATCAACATAAAAAACACTTCTGTAAAAGCTGTCTACAACATTTTTCTCAAGAAAGAATATTAAATGAACATATTCCAAACTGTTTAGCTATTAATGGTATCCAAGGTGTAAAAATGCCAAAAGAGGGAAGTAAAGTACAATTTAAAAATTATCATAAAGGTTTAGCAGTACCTTTTGTAATTTATGCTGATTTTGAATCAATAACTAAAAAAGTTTTAACTGCTTTACCATCAACTGAATCTTCATTTACTGAACCATATCAAAATCATATAGATTGTGGTTATGGCTATAAAGTTGTTTGTTGTTATGACGATAAATATACTAAACCAACCCAGATTTATAGAGGTCCTAATGCAGTTTATAAGTTTATTGAAAAAATGCTTGAGGAAGAGGAATATTGTAAAGAAATATTTAGAGATAATTTTAACAAAGAACTAAGAATGTCTAAAAAAGATGAAAGTGAATTTAAAAAACAAAAGTTTTGTCATATCTGTGAAAAAGAATATAAGGAAAATGAAAATCCAGTACGTGATCATTGTCATATAACAGGAAAATTCAGAGGAAGTGCTCACTCAGAATGTAATATTAATTTTAAACTAACACATAAAATTCCTGTTATTTTTCATAATTTAAGAGGTTATGACGGTCATTTTATTATGCAACAAATAGGAAAACTTAAAAAAGAAATTAATGTTATTCCTAACAATATGGAAAGATATATGGCATTTATGATTTCTGACTTGGTTTTTATTGATTCATTTCAATTTATGTCTCAATCATTGGATAACCTAGTAAAAAATATTCCAGAATTTAAATATTTATCTCAAGAATTTGATTACATTAAATTATTAAAAACAAAAGGTGTTTATCCATATGATTACATGGATTCATTTAAAAAATTTAAAGAAACAAAATTACCTTCTAAAGAAGATTTTTATTCAATTTTAAATGAAACACACATATCTGACAACGAATATGAACATGCTAAAAGTGTTTGGAATAAATTTAAAATTAAAACAATGGGAGAATATCATGATCTATATTTAAAAACTGACGTATTACTTTAAGCTGATGTATTTGAAAATTTTAGAAAACTATGTTTAGAGTACTACAAATTAGATCCTTGTCATTATTTTAGTAGTCCTGGTTTAGCTTGGGATGCAATGTTAAAAATGACTGGAATTAAGTTAGATTTAATAACTGATATTGATATGTATCTTTTTATTGAAAAGGGACTGAGAGGAGGAATAAGTTATATTTCAAACAGATACAGTAAAGCAAACAATAAATATATGAAAGATTATAATCCTAAACTTGACAGCAAATACATTATGTACCTCGACGCCAATAATCTTTACGGTTGGGCTATGTGTCAACCTTTACCCTCTGGAAACTTTAAATTTATATCCGAAAAACAATTTAAGAAATTAATTGCAAAAGGTAAAAGTAACTTTATAGTTGAATGTGATCTTGAATATCCAAAAGAATTACATAAAACCCACGATTATCCTTAAGCTCCTGAAAAAATTAAAATACCAGATCAATGGCTTTCTGATTATAGTAAAAATATTAAAACAGAATTTGAAATAGGAAAAAGTAATGTAAAAAAATTAGTTCCAACTTTAATGAAAAAACAAAATTATGTAGTTCATTATAAAAATCTACATGAACTATATACACAATTAGGGTTAAAAGTAACAAAAATACACAAAATATTAACTTTTGACGAAATTCCTTGGTTAAAAAAAAATATATTGATTTTAATACTCAAAAAAGATCTAAAGCAAAAAAATTCATTTGAAAAGGACTTTTTTAAGTTAATGAACAATTCTGTTTTCGGTAAGACGATGGAGAATTTACGCAAGAGGGTTAATATTAAATTAACTCATGATGAAAATATTTTATTAAAATACATAGCCAAACCTTCATTTGTTAGTTCAACGATGTTTAACTCTAACCTTTTTGGAATTCATAGAATAAAAGAAAGTTTGTTATTAAACAGACCTTGTTATGTTGGAATGTGCATTCTAGATTTATCAAAATATTTAATGTATGATTTTCATTATAATTACATTAAGGAAAAGTACGAGGGTAATTGTAAATTACTATTCACTGATACTGATTCATTATGTTATGAAATAAAAACCAAAGATGCATATGAGGATTTTTATAAGGACAAAGATTTATTTGATAATAGTGATTACGATAGTAATTCAAAATTTCATTTTGATAATAATAAAAAAGTAATTGGAAAATTTAAAGATGAAGCTGCCGGCATTCCCATTGTTGAATTTGTCGGATTAAGAAGTAAAATGTATTCATATTTATTAGAAAATGAAGTAAATGTTAAAAAATGTAAAGGAATTAAAAAACTTGTTGTTAAGAAAACAATAGTTCATAAAAATTATAAAGATACTTTGTTTAATTCAACCCAAAGTAATCACACCTTTAAAGTTATTCGTTCTGATAAACACAATCTTTCCAGTTATGTTATAAATAAAACATCTTTATCATGTTATGACGATAAAAGATATATTCTTGATAATGGTATTGATACATTAGCTTATTCTTAAATTAAAACTTTAATTAACTCTTAAATTAATTCTTAAATTAAAACTTAAATTATAGAACCATAAATTGTTAACTGAATATTCATAACGTTTAAAGAATTAATATAAATAACATCATTTATTTTAAATTCATTTGCATAATTAATAGAAATAGATTCATTTTTTCTATTATTTTTTACATGATAACTTTGAAGAATTACATTTTCTTTATTTTTTAATTGTAATTTAGCTTCTCCTTTATCTAATTTAATTGCATCAACAAGAATAATTAAAATGCAATTAAAACTAATTGTTACATTATTACCATTTTGAACTAAACCAGGACTAGCATTTACAGTTTTCCATTGAAATAATCCACCATCAGTATCTTGGGTATAACATTTTAAAAACAATGGAGGTTTTCTTTTAATTTGTGTGAGCTTCCAGCTCTCAAGGACTGACGTCCATCTTTCTATTTTATTTACTTTTTCATTTATATTATTAAAATATTCCCATTATATTAATTATTCCAGTTAAATAAATGTCCTTTTTGGTTAAAATAATTTATAATAGTTTGTTCATTTACTCTTTGATTATGAATTTTTAGTATTTTATACAATAAATCATACAACGGTACTCTGTCTTGTAACATTTTAATGAAAAATAAACAGTAATATCCGCAAAGCATACTTGTTTTGTCTTGATATTGAACATTGTTGTATTTTACATTTGGTATATATTTAAATACTTCTTTCGGTGGAGGAAGTCCAAATGGATCGAAATACAAAGTATTAAAGTAACAAACCCAATGTGTTCCAGGACCAATAGAGTCGTCCAAATTTATAATTCCACATTCAACCTTTTCTTTTAATTTTAGTAAATTATTTCTACTAAACACACCCCTAAAGTTTTTAATTTTTAATTGGTTTACCCATTGTTCAATTTCAAAGTTAGATATTGGTTTGTTTATAAATTTTATTTTTTTTTACTATAGGAATTCGTCTGTAAGGTCTCCGTTGAGAATCAATTTGTAGACCAAAACCTTTGGTTCCTGGGGAATTTATAATTCCACCCCGGCCATGTCCCTTACCACTTAACAAAGATGTAATCAAAGGTATTCCTAGACTAGCAGCCAACATACCTAAAAAGCCACCGTCTTGTTTTTGTTTTTGTGTTAATTTAATCACTCCAGATCCTACTAATTGCTTTCTTTGATTAGGTGTAAGATATGGTGATATCATATTTCTCTTATCATTAGCTACTGAAATCATACCATTTCCAAGTATTTTACTAACACCAGTACTGGCTAGCCCAGACAAAGCGCCAATGCCTAGAGGGGCTAATATTTTTGGAGCTATTTTTGCTGCCATTGGAAGAATTGTTTTTCCTAACAAACCGGCCAAAGCTCCTAAAAATCCACCATTTTGACCTTGACTGGACATTTGTTTTTTGAAATTTTAATTTCTAATCCCTTCTTATTTGCAACAGCTTTTTTAATTTGATTAATTTGTGTTTTTGTTAATAATAAAGGGAAGTTTCCATGTAATTGTTCATGTTTTAATCTAAAAGTATGTGGAATTTTATTATTATAAGCTTGTGCTAAATTTTTCTTTTGTCCATCTGTTAGGTTAATTTTATATTCAATATAATTTGATGCCATTATATATAATTTATATTTATTTTATTTAAACAATAACAAGTTCATTTCCAATAGTATTTATTTCAACTGTTTCTTCATACAATACAATTGCGTAAACACGA
Source organism: Mercenaria mercenaria (assembly GCF_021730395.1). NCBI lineage: Eukaryota > Metazoa > Mollusca > Bivalvia > Venerida > Veneridae > Mercenaria > Mercenaria mercenaria. The sequence goes on along the minus strand of NC_069362.1, from coordinate 7,314,612 downwards.
ATATTAGCTGCCGGTGGAATATTTAATTTAGCTGTTAATGTAATATGCTTAGGATCTTCTGTAGTTACTTCCTTTTTATATTCCAAGTTAAAATGAACAAATCCAAATAAACTATAAAAGTTTGATCTATTTAAAAGACTTCCAGTAGTCTTATTATTTTGTTTATAATAATAATTAATTACATCATCATATATTCTTGATATACTTGTGTATTCTGTTTCTGGATAAAAAACACCATTACCAACTTCAAGACGACAGGAGTTCAAAGTGCAATTTTCATTTGCTGCATTAACTTTAAATGTATCTAATAAATGCGGGTTATGTTGTTGTGAATTACTTTTGTCAGGTCGTTGTAGATAAACAAATACATGTTGTGGTTTTGTTACACCAGCCGTTATTCTAAAGGTTATATTAGTTTGTTGTGTATCAGTTGATTGCGTCACCATTTCCCGTAGGTATGGCCATCTTGCTTTTTTAAATCTTTCAGTAGTAATTAGATCAAACCCAAATTCATTGAAAATCAAACGTGGAACCCATAGAATTAACTTTGTTACAATTACTCTACCAGCAGCAGCAGCATTAGCTCTAAAAATTAATTCATCATCATCTGTCAGCTGCAGTGTTATTTGAATTTGACTTGGAGGTAAAATATTAGTTTCTTAACCCTGAAAAAATGAATAATTATTTAATGGAATTTTAGCATTTACTTCTTTACCACCTTGGATTAATAACTTCCTAGTAGCAAAACCTTTATTATATCCAGCTTGGTCATCCCTACTTTCAGCAACAGCAGTAGTATCTAAAGAGATAAATTCATTTGTTCCAGTTGATTCTGCATAATCATTAGATAGTTCAACCAAACTCTTTACATTTACTACCTTATATAAATTATTACAATCATAAACAATTTTTCCATTTTGTTTAACCACTAACTGATCAATTAATGAAGCTGCATTATTAATTAGAGCAATTTGATTATCATCTCCATCAGCAACATAATTATTGCCGTTAGCAAGCTTATTTACTTTAAAACTTACTTCAAAATAACCATTAAACCAATCAAAATATGAACTTCTATCATTAATTGTAAAGTGATATCCGTTTTTTTGTTGCTTAACATTATTTCCCAAGACAGATATTAAGGCTGTATCTAATTGAATAGGAGTTAATTCATATCTTTCACAATATTGTTTTGTTCTAAACATGTATATATTATATATTATTTTATTTTTTATTTTAGTTTTTATTAAAGTTAAAACTTTAGTTTTTATAAATTAATCTGTTAATACGTTTTTGTCGAGCTGAAGTTCCAGATCCTGACAATATTCTATTTATTCTCATATGAATATCCTCCTCTTTATCATTATTATTTTTATTATTATTTTTACTGTTATTCTTTTCTTGTAATTCCTTGGCAATTAAATTACCAACTGCCGGAGCAGGTTTCTTTTTAAATTTTTCAACAATTTTATTAGTATCTCCAGTAAAGTTTCCAGTAAGCTTCGCTGCAGCTAAATTTCCAACTTCTGTTCCAACCTTTTTTGTTCCACTTTCAAGTGCTGCTTTTCCTGCTGTTTCCAAAGCTTTTTTTCCAGCTGTGCTAATTGAAGATGCAACTCCGCTTGAAAACAATTTCGTTAAAGTGTCAAAGATACCTGTTCCAAGGACCGCGTCCTCGGAGACCACAGGTATTCCATGTATGATTTCTTTTCCCGTGTGAGCATCAACATAAATAAATATTCCTTTATTTTTGTCATAAACTTTCTTGTACATTATATAAAACTAAAATTTATAATTTCATAATAAAAGTTTTAAAACTTTAGTTTTAATTAATTTCTTTTAAAATTAGTGTAAAACTTGTTTCAACCTCATTAAAATTAATTATTCTACCAAATACATCTGTAATATATATTCTAATTGAATTTATAATATATCTATTAATTTCAGAATATCCAACTCTTTGTGGTTCTTTTGTAAAAGGATAAGCTCTTGTTAAATCTGCAGTACTTAAAGCATAGATAATATCACTGAAATTACCATCAACAAGTGAATTATCAATAAGATCACAATGAATATAAATTGTATCCACAGAGTTAGTTATATTTGGTGTTTTAGTTCCCCATTCAGTTTTGTTTACAATTTTTTTCTCAAATCCAAGCAATGTATGAAAATTTGACATTCTTAAATCCAACATAAAATTATCTGTAATTTAAATCAAAATCTTAAAACTACTTAAATCAAATTCCAAACTTATTGGAGCAATTTCTGATTTATCAAATTCATAATCACCATTACTTATTAATGTTTCCCTAATATAATTATTAATATCTGTGTAACTGTAAGAACCATTTGTAAATATGATATCTTTCCATTCTTTACCATTATTATAACGAATTCTTTTATTGTCATATTCATCACTAATATTATGCCAAGAATAGGTCATAGTGTTAATACTATCCAAACCAACAACATAAGTTTTATTTTTATCTAAAATTAAAGAACGACTAAATCTGATTGTAAAATCACTCGGTTTATTTTTATCATCTTTAACTGTTTCAGAACTTAATACTATTTTTTGTTCCATTTATATAATTATTAAAGTTTAAATTCAAGAAAAATAATTTTTATATAACTTTTCATGTTGTTCTGGTAAGAGTGAATTCATTTTTAATAGTTCATCAATTATTCTAATACCTTCATTTTTTAGTTCTTCATTATTATTTCCAGCATCAATTGAACCACAAATTAACTCCAAGTCATTAACCAATTCTTTTGGATTACATGGACAAACGTCATAACCTTGTCCCCTAATTACTTTTTTAAATTTCATAGATCTTTTATTGATAGGTAATCCTGACTTTTCTGTTAATTCTTTAAATATTTTTATTGAATGAATTGAATGTTTTTTATTATTGTTATATCTTTTATTAATCAAATCAATTAAATCATCATCTACTTTAGTGTTAATTACTTCTTTTCCAGTTATTCTATCCTTAGCAATTAATTTGTTTTGACCATAAAATTTATTTAAGTTAATAATTAAATTTCCATATTGTCCATTTGGTGAAACTTTATATGGGTTATGATGTTTTATTCCTTGTCCATATGTAGAAGCCATATCAAGAATATTATTTAACCTGTCTTTGTACTTTATGAGTTCATCTCGATCATGTTTTAATTCTTTTACTTCTTTTTGTTAATTTGGATCTTTTGAATTTGATTTGTAAGCTATTGGACCATTTAATTTTTTAATATCTTCAGTAACACCATCTATTGTAGCTTTAAGATTGTCTTTATGTATTTTATTAAGATCAAATATATTTGCAGTTAAAAAGTCAAACAATTCAGACGGTTTGTAATATCCATATTCTTCTAAAACATCATTATCCAGAAAAGCATCTAAATCTACTGTAGGTATTTCCTTTGCTTTCGGTCTTGTTCCAACAATTTCAGGAAATTCTTCAGGAAATTCTCTAGTGTCTTCAAACTCATCATCTTCATCATCCAAACCCATATGATCTTTCGGCGGTAATAATCGTATTGGTTCTTGGAATAGCTGTGGTAAACCCTGATATGTTTGTATTAGCGAGTAAGATATGGAACAAAAAATGGCAAAGATGTTCCCCTTTGTGAAGAAAGCACCAAAGTTTGCATGAAATTACTTTAAGGTATCCAAAATCCTACAAAAGGAGGAGACACGCTATATCTGCCCTGGAACCTCCTTTTAAATCAGTTTAAAAATGGGAGGTAAAAATGTCTTGAAAATAATTATATTTTTTCCTTTAAATTGAAATTTATCTATAAAGTAATGTTTCATATGATCTAAACATGGAAAACATATCACTAGCATAGCCAAACAACCATTTGGTATTGACAATATACAAAGTTTACTACAAAACACTCTTATTTCTAAAGATACATACTAAAAAGGGAGGTAATCAGATTTTACTGTATGTTTAATTTCAAAACTGCGTGTGAAAAGATGTTTCTTATGAAGAAAAAATGAAAGTTGTATTATAAAGTGTTATAAAGTATACTGGATCAGAAATGGACTACATATACGATGTGTTGGCTTGAATAGACCAAAACATGAGGCCCCAAAGGGGAACTACCTTTTATTTATTTCAATTAAATATATCTACAACAATTTCAAAAATGTTAATTCATTACCTTAACCAATTATAACCATTGACACAAAATTTATTCAATTACATTTTATACACACTCAATATACATGACTCAGGAAAAATAATATGAGGTCCTTCAAGGGGAAATTGTTCAAAATCACATTTTAAAGGCAAATTAATGTTTTTCAATCGTTAAAATATCATATTTCTGAACTTAACATGAGTAAAAAAACAGAATTCATAGATCAAATATATATGTAAAAATTTATCAAAAAAAGAAAAAATATTCACATGTTTTGGTCCATGAGTTGACCTATATATCTGTATTTTTTTAGGGCAATAGATTTATATAAAAAGGGAGGCCCTTCAATGGATCATTTTTGTATGTTACATAACAGTATAATCATATAAACATACCCATGTTTTCAAATTAAATGACTCATCCAAAGACCCATAAAATATAAGAAACTGATATTTACACCCATTCAATAGATATCTAAAAATTGTAACAGGTTTCCCAGTACTTCTCTAATACGTTTGACAAATTTATATTTCTTATACATGAACGTGTTATTGCACTGGCATTTAATTGGTTCTATGAAGTGTACATAGTAATGAAAGTCAAGTGTCATTACTGGTCAATCCAGATTCAACAGAATTAAGCAATGCAAGGGTCGCAATTAAGGTATACAGACACTAAATAGAAAACTGGCGCGGAAAAAATCATGGTAGTTGCAAAATGGCGCATTCAAAGAGTCCTCCTTCTTTGCTCTGTAGAGCTTTTTTCCTTCCTTTTTTACATTTTGTTTGCTGAAATCACATAACAGATCTATCCTTGACATATAGGAAGCATTTTCGCAATAATATGATAGCATGACAGATTTATTATGGAAATGTAGGTCATACAATTTGGGGTATCATTTTTAGTTGATATTGTAGTTGGTTTGTTTGACTGAAGTACATGACTCCCATTTGATGTTTTTTTTCAGCACTGACAATATTCTTTAAGAAAATGTAATATGGAGCTGCGTTCAATAAACGCTTGATGCCCCCAGTGGCATCCTTGTCGATAGATTTTGCACCTAAGTCCAAAACGAGGTCAAGGTCAAGGTCAAACTGAGGTCAGGTGATGTTTGAAGATGAGGAATGGTCACAGTTTACATCTGTATAAGTATCAATTCATTCTTGTAAGGGGTACTGATGCTAGACGAAACGGTCCTATTTGGTTAACCAACAGATGGCCCATATAAAGCAACCTAAGTTCAAAATGAGGCCAAGGACAAAGTCAAACTGAGGTCAGGTGATGTCTGAAGATGAGGAATGGTCACATGTTACATCTGCATTAGTATCAAGTCATTCTAGTAAGGGGTATTGATGCTAGACGAAACGGTCCCACTTGGTTAACCTCGTACGGACGGACAGGACAATCACTATATGCCTCCCGCATCAGTAGATGCTGGGGGCATAAAAATGTAAGCTACAGACATTTAAAACGGGTCCTGCTCTGTGCTGTAGCCATTTGAAATTTGTCAACTTTATCTGGAATAAAGAAGGCCAGCTGTTTAGTATGTTCATACCTTAATGTCTCTCCACAAACATGGCTTCATATATAAATATTAGAAATGTGAACATCAGGTAATTTAGATGTTTTCATTCTGTCTATTTCCTTTAGGAACTAGAATTTTATCTGGCACCATTTACTGACTTACAGCTTGATACCTTTGTTCATAACATGACCATGTATTGTTCCAAAAGTTTGAAGTCACAGTATGTGGTGAACTAACTGGTATGCGACATGGAACACATTCGTTTGCCGTAGATGCATAAAAACAAAACCACAAAGGGATAATGTTACGAGCAACCAACACTGATACACTCTGTTACTTTCTATAGTAAAACAGTTTGCTAGTTGTTAGCTGTAGCTTCATTTGGTCAAACAGTTCTGGTACATGCTGACTAATTCCGTAGTAAGCTGTCTTTTTGGCATAAAAACAAAAATCCAAAAGGAAACGACACATGAAAGAACGTAGACTTTAAGCTAACATTCTTTATAATGCATTATCTGTTTGTGATACTGTCTCAATAAGTTTGCAGAAATATCAAAATGAAGCCAGAGAATATATTTTCTTAAGCAATTAGACTTATTGAAAGCACCCCCTGAGAGATGTTCACGTATGTAGCAAATATCATTGTATCAAGCAGGTTGTAGACAGGCTAATATATTTTAAGGAAACATTATTTATAAACTTATCGATTAATCTTTACCTTCAAAAATCTACATCTAACTCTAGTTGGTATGACCTTCTTTATTTCTGTATCATATTTTCATCTTAAACTATTTTTATATGTAACTATTTGCGTTCTTGGGGTGTCTGCAGTAAATCACTGCACTTTAGAAATGTTTATAGTTATAAGCTCTGTGGAGGGGTTCAGTGAGAGAGACCGTCTAGTGGTAAAGGTGTTGTTAGATCAATAGGAAGGTCGTTGGTTCAAACCGTGCAAAGGTTAATCTATTATACAATACCAGTGATATTTTCAAGAAAGCGGAATTTAGACTGATTCTAAAACTTGAAATCTTTATCTAATTCAAATAAATTAGTATTGAATATAGTATAAATTAATAATAAATACAACAATACATTTAGTTCACATTCCATTTTCTTTTATTTTAAAGAAAGCGTTAGGATGATCGTATGCTTTAGCTTGAAGTCATTACTTGTCTTGAAAAACATATAAATTATGTTTTGTATCATACGTTTTACATGAATTTAAATTAGATATTGAATTACAAGAAAAACACAAAATAACCCCTTCTATAGCTGCTCTTTTTGAATGCTTAATAATATGCATAGGGAAATCGAACTATCGGTACCCCATGTAAGTATAAGTACTGTAAAATCGGTTATATGAATTACAGTATGTAGTACTACGTATATGTGAACTTGTTTTTATAAAATACCCTTAATGAACCTCAAAATGTAAAGAATGTTTAAATAATACTTTGATATGATTAAATACTAAAATTAGTTTTGTTTACCTGAGTGATATAATATTCACACTTAAAAATAAAGTCATCCTGTAAATAAACAATTTTCCCCCTTTTAGGGCCTCATCTATGTCATCTGTTAGAGTCCTATATATCAAATGTATATAAAATGTAACTAAATAAATATTATGTCAATAATAGCTACTTATTTTGGTTTTAAATTAACCTTTTGGACATTGCTTTCAAAAATATATGATTAAAATATATAAAATATTGGTCCCTTTTTTGGGGCCTCATTTTAAGCTAATTGGGGTTAGCGAACTGCGTGTCTCCTCCTTTTTTTGGATTCAGCATACTTCAAAATAGTTACATACAAAGTTTGGTGCTTTCTTCACAAAAGGAAACATCTTTTTCCTATAACCTACTCACTATATGTCTTTCATTTCATCACCTAGTAACGCTAATTGTTGTTTTATTCCAGGTAATGCTTTTAACTGACTTGATAATTGTTCTTTTTGACTTTCTATTTTTTCAGTAATTGGCTTATAAATTTCAGTATACATATCCCGATTTGTAGCTTTTCTTATTTTTTCTCTCATTATTTCTTCTCTAAGAGCTCTCATCTTTTGTCCGACTAATTTTTTTCTTATTCTTATTTCATTAAGTTTTGATTGCATTTATATAATAATGTAAGATAATGTAAGATATTGTAAAATAATGTAAAATAATGTAATATTATATAAATGGAAATTCCAAATTATGATACAAAAAGTGATAAATCCAATAACTTTACACAATTTTATCCTTTTATGCCAGATTCATGTTTTAGAATGTTAATATGTGGATCGTCTGGATCTGGAAAAAGAAATACATTAATGCATATACTTCGAAAACCTCTTATATATTATGATAAATTATACGTGTATGCTAAAAACCTAGAACAATCTAAATATCAAGATTTAATTAACAACTTAAACCAAATTGCAAAAAAAATTAAAGTAGATCCAAATGAAATACTTGAATGTTCTAATAATGAAATAATTGATGTTAATGATCTTGAATCAGAAAAACAAAAAGTAGTAATATTTGATGATTTTGTATGTGAAGATAAAAAAGTTCAAAATGAAATAACAAAATACTTTATTCAAGGACGTCACAAAAACTGTTGTGTTATTTATTTAAGTCAGTCTTACTATAAAACACCAAAAGATATTCGAATTAACTGTTCACATTATATTTTATTTGAAAGTCCAGGTAAACGAGAAAATGATATGATTTGTAATGAACAAAATATTAACCCTAACTCTTTTGCTAATGCAACAAATCAAAAATATGATTTCTTATATATTGACAAACCAAGGAAGTTTTTAAGAAAAAACTTTACAGGAATTATATAGATGGGAGTTTTTAATGATGTAAAACAAATAAGTGAACCTGAAAGTATAAGTAAAGTTAAATTTGATATTGATTTAAGTGATTATGCTACTAAAAAACAATACAAAAAACTTAGAAAGGACATGGAATCATATCTTCACAGAAATAAGGAACTTGATAACACAATGAACAGAGCATTAGATATGGGAGGTAATAAAATAATCAACCTAGGAAATCCTGATAAATCCACTGATGTAGTTCCAATACGGTTTTTATATAAAAAAATTCAAAGTGTAATAGATGACTATAATCTTGAAGATGTCAAAAGTATAAAACAAACACTAGAAGCAGAAGTAAAGAATATTGAAGAATTAACAAAAGATTTTAAAAAGAATTCATTATTGATAGTTGAATTACAAGGTAAAATTGAAGAAGAAATGAAAGCTATGACTGATTCTATTAAAGAACTTGAAGAGAAATCTGATTTGACAGATGACAATATAAAAAAAGTATTTAGAACCAATTTTGAAAAGTTATACACTCAAGTTCAAGAATTAAAAGATAGTATGATTAAACATGAAGAACTAAAAGACAAGATTATTGAAGCTGAGAAAAAGTTACAAAATATGTATCAGTTAGAAATCAGAACAGAAATAAATAAACTAAATACTGAAACTGAAAATAAGCATAAAGATTTATTAGAATTAATTTCAAATAAACTTGCAAAATATAAATCTGAATTGGAAAAGGCAGCTTCACAAAGAGGTGATGATCATGACACAGCATTAGAGGATTTTAAAAAAGAGCTAAATTCTAAAATAGATGACTTTAAAAAACAAATTCGAAATTGGATTAGTATTGTTGACAACCGTCACAATTTAAAGTATGCAGACTTAAGTAATATTACAAAAAAATTACAAGATGATATTAATGAATTTAATGCTAAAGTTGAAGAACATAAAAATGAACTGGACTTTGTAGTTGAAAAATCAGTTAAACAAGGAGAGTTAATTACTGCTAATACTGAAGCAATTAACATAATTAATAATCAGCTAGAAAATTTCAAGAAACAACTTGTAGACCTGATTAATAATGTTGATGCACATCACAATATAAAGTACGAAGAGTTAAGTAAACTTAAAGGTTTATTACAAAAAGATATTAATGAATTTAATGATAAATTTAATGATAAAATTAAAAAAATAATAAATGATTTGGACTCTGTAGTTGAAATATCAGCTAAACAAGGAGAATCAATCACTGCTAATACCCAAGTAATTACTGCTAATACTAAAGCAATAACCGCTAATGTCGAAGAAATTACCACTAATACTCAAGAAATTACAAAAGTAAAAAATGTTTTCTTAAAACAAGAAACACAGTTAGCTAGAACAAAGAATACTGTTGATAGTTTATCTGCTTCTGAAGTTGCTACAACAAAACGACTTGATGATTTAGCTGAAATAATTCTTAAACTTAAAAAGAAAGACAGGAAAATAGAAGAAAAACTAGAAAAAGTAAAACGTGAAGTGTTTCTCTTTGAATACTATTATAATCATACTTTTGATTACATACAAATGAAAAAGTATTTTGACCGTCGTGGTGCCTGGATATATTCAACATATAAAAATATGGCCGATCTGAACTATTTAAATATATTTGAAATTGGATCTGGAATTATCGTAGATTATAGAGATTTTATACTCATAGACCAAAAATATAAAATAGATGTACTAGATATGCTTTTGAGTGGTGTGTTTATAGTCAGAAAAACCGGAACTTATATAATAGATATTAAGATTTTATTAAAGGGTGCGAGCTCTATAGGTGAACCGGATAAACCGACTAAAAGCCCAATATCACATTTTATATTTAGGTGGCGGAATTATAGGCCTCAGGATGATGTTTTATTTTTTGGTATATTTGATAATGTAAATATAACAGCTGAGGCAGCTGAGGACTTTGACACTGATAAGTTAATATCTATGTATAAGAAAAAAATTAAAATTTATCTAAAACAAGGGACAATGTTTGATATTCATCCTTATAACGATTCAGCATCTAAAGAAGTAACATTTATGCTTTTGATGGGTAGTTACATCAGATTCTACATATCGGATGAACCTGTATCTTATGATGGAAACAGACTTTTGGATTAAAAGTTTAATTAAAGTTTTAATTAATATGTGTACCCTAATAATATACTTACTAATTGAAAATAAGATCAAATACATTACATTTTATTAATAAAAATAATCTGCCAAAGTTTTGCCAAAGTTCTGCCAAGTGGCAGGAATGTGGCAGTGTCTGCCAACCTGGCAAAAAAAATGGCAGGCTTTTGATTGGTTAAATTTGCGGTTTCCCACATAACCATTTTTAAAAAATGCACTTGATTTACCTATGACACTTATATTAAATCAGCTGTAAAACGTAAATCGATCACAAGGAAGTTTAAACGAATTGCACTACAAATGTAAACATATCGGTTAACTTTATGAATGAAAGTAAATACCAATAAAGCGACACCGGTGTCGCTTTACAAACGATATTGATTGATAAACTTGTTAAAGAAAACGACACCGGTGTCGTTAAATTTTGAGGGTACAAGTGTACCGAGTGCAATCGAAGACTGTAGGTCTGACTGGGTCAAAGACCCCGAAGGTTTCAGCTTCGCGAGTTAGTATTATAAGTTTAGGGTTGGGTTAATTGCTGGGTTTAAAACCTGTGGATTTTAAATTGTCCAGCATTGGTCGGTTTTTTAGAAGTGGTCAAAAGGTCAAGTGGGGTCAGATGTTTCAAAAACGCTATATTTAATACTACTAGGGAGAGCCGAAATGTGGTGTTTATTTGGAGGTGGCGTTTATTCACAGGTTAAATTACACTGTAAATGTTAAATTGGAAAACAAAACATGTGGTCTTTAGAGCCAGCTGGTCTCTGTTCAGAGGTTGTCTTTAACACAGGTTTGACTGTATATATTTTAGGATTGAGTCGGAAGTAGGTTGATTGTGTGTGTGCGTGGGGATGGGGCGTGAAACCACGAGAATATATGAAGGAACACTCAAAAGTAAAAAAAAAAATTTTCGAGTGAATAGGGAGGAAAGCGTGGGTGCGGGAGTGCGGTGACGAGATACTAAAAGGCAATATTAAGCAACACAAGAAACAAGAAAAAAGTTGAGGATGGAGATAGGATACGGGAAATGTAGACACAATATCAAGAAACACAAGTAACTGAAAGTAATTGGGGCGTAATATCAGGATAGATAGGGTGGGTAATGTAGGTAGAGGGCAGAAGACGGGACACTGAGAGTCAATACCAACAAGCAAAAACATCAAGAGATCACAGAGTGATCTTGGCGCCCACCATTTAGCCATATTTGATTGTTCCAAATTCCAAGACTAGCTCAAGGTCAAAATCAAGGTCAAATTTCATTTCAGTACAAACCACTGTGCATGTGGTCCATGCATGTGGTCCAAATTTGAAAGCTGTAGCTTGACAAATGTGAAATAGGTCAAAAGATCAATTTAAAGGTCAAAGTTCATTTCGGTATACACAACTATGCATGTGCTTCAAATTTGGAGGCTGCAGCTTGAGAAATGTGAAAGTAGGTACTAGATAAAAATTTCAATTTCAACTCAGAACACGAAAATATGCATGTGGTCCAAATTTGAAGCCTGTAGCTTTAGAAATGTGAAAGTAGGTCACTAGGTCAATCTCAAGATCAAAGTTCATTTCGGTACACAAAACTATGCATGTGGTTCAAATTTGAAGGCTGTAGCTTGAGAAATGTGAAAGTAGGTCACTAGGTCAATCTCAAGATCAAAGTTCATTTCGGTACACAAAACTATGCATGTGGTTCAAATTTGAAGGCTGTAGCTTGAGAAATGTGAAAGTAGGTCACTAGGTCAAAATCAAGGTCAAATTTCATTCCGGAACAAAAAACTATGCATGTGGTCCAAATTTGAAGGCTGTTGCTTGAGAAATGTGAAAGTAGGTCACTAGGTCAAAATCAAGGTCAGATTTCATTTCGGAACACAAAACTATGCATGTGGTCCAAATTTGAAGCCTGTACCTTCAAAAATGTGAAAGTAGGTCACTAGGTCAATGTCAAGGTCAAAGTTTTTTTCGGTACACAAAACTATGCATGTAGTCCAAATTTGAAGGCTGTAGCTTGAGAAATGTGAAAATAGGTCACTAGGTCAATGTCAAGGTCAAAGTTCATTTCGGTACACAAAACTATGCACGTGGTCCAAATTTGAAGGCTGTAGCTTGTGAAATGTGAAAGTAGGTCACTAGGTCAAAATCAAGGTCAAATTTCATTTCGGAACACAAAACTATGCATGTGGTCCAAATTTGAAGCCTGTACCTTCAAAAATGTGAAAGTAGGTCACTAGGTCAATGTCATGATCAAAAATTTTTCTGATGCACAAAACTATGCACGTCGTCCAGATTTGAAGGCTGTAGCTACAGAAATGTGAAAGTAGGTCACTAGGTCAAAATCAAGGTCAACTCATGTCAATGTTCATCTTGCCACTCAAAACTATACATGTGGTCCAAATTTGAATGTTGTAGGTTATTGAAAAGAAGATTTTAAAAGCTTTTCCCTATATAAGTCTATATGAACCATGTGACCCCCGGGGCGGGGCCATATTTGACCCTAGGGGGATAATTTGAATAAACTTGGTATAGAACCACTAGATGATGCTACATTACAAATATCACAGCCCTCTAGGCTTTGTGGTTTGGACAAGAAGATTTTCAAAGTGTTTTGTCTATATAAGTTTTTATAAACCATGTGACTCCAGGCGGAGCCATATTTGACCCGAAGGATATAATTTGAATCATCTTGGTAGAGGACCACTAGATGATGCTTCATACCAAATATTAAAGCCCTAGGCTCTGTGGTTTTGGACAAGAAGATTTTCAAACATTTTCCCTATATAAATCTATGTAAATTATAAAAATTAAAAAAAGGGCCATAACTCACTCAAAAATTATTGAACCAGTCTAATTTTCAGGGGGACACAACTAGGGTACCAATACATCATTCTGACAAAGTTTGGTCAAAATTCCCCCAGTAGTTTCTGAGGAGATGCGATAACGAGAAATTTTTAACGGACGGAATGACGGACGGACGGACCACGGACGAAGAGTGATTTGAATAGGGCTAAAAAGGCCATAAAGGCCAAAATTTTGGTAGAGGGTTACACATGTAAAGTTTAAATGGAATTTATTTTGAAATTGTGCTAGTTTTTTTTCTGACACTTTTCTAAGTGTCCACTTTATACTCATACGAATACTATATCCAAATACGAAAAAGTGACATATCTCTGGTGGCCATCTTTTCGACAAACTGGAAAAAATCTTAATAAACTTGGTACAGTTTACCGAAGAAACGTACTAGTATCTGTATCATAATGTAAAATAGATTTATGTTTAGATCAAACATTCTGACCATTTTATGTAAATCACGCAGATAATTAACCAAGTTTTTTCTCAAGGATTTGATCTATTGCCCCTCGTAACAAAGTTACAATATTTAACATTGATTTTGAACAGGCAGTCTGGCCAAGTGTCACAAAGACTAAGTATAGTAGTCGTAACTTGACCGCGATGGTTGACCTTAGGCTGATTCATATCGATTATTTCATTGTAGAAATAAAGGGGTGCTTAGGGTAGCCATGTATGTTTATATTGAATTAATTTGTTTACAATGCACTCCTTTTCAATAACAGGTTGTGCCTCATTATGTATTATAATACAAAGGTCAACCATCGGGGTCAAGTTGCGTCCACTATACAAAATGTGACGTCTAGAGTGTTTACAAAGTTTTTCTTTGATTTGACCTAGTTTCTGACCTCAGGTAACTCAGTTTTCAACTTGGCCTATGTGCCATGGAGAAAAACATTCTGACAAAGGTTTATGATGATCACGTAACAAATGTGGCTTCTAGTCTGGTAATACGGTTTTTCTATGATTTGCCCCATTTACCTAGTTTAAAACTGCAACAAACCCAGTAAAACGGTTAAAATCTGACCTGAATATTTCATAGACAAACATTCTAGCAATTTTTATGAGAATCAAATGGAAAATGTGAACTCTAGAGTGTAAACAATATTGCTCTATGATTTGACCTAGTGACCTAGTTTTTATCTTAGGTAAACAAGTTTTAAACTTGACCTAGATTTCATTAAGAAAAACACTCTGAAAAAGCTATATGAAGATCAAACAGACGAATAGCCTCAGGGTTTTTCTATGATCTGACTTGGATACCTAATGTTTGACCTCAGGTTATCCAATATTTCCAGTTTTATCTCTCATAAGAATCTAGCATTTTCATTAGATGAAAGATGGTCACATGGCGGCCGCCTATAATTCTGCGGAGGGTCAGTAGGTTTTCATGTCGTTCTAGGCAAACGCCTCATCCCCCATTAATCAACTTGACCCCACATTTTATGACAACTGCTTATAATAATCAAGTAGAAAATGTGACCTCTAACGTGCTAACATGATTTTTGTATGATTTGACCAAATGGCCTAGTTTAAGACCCAATGTAACCTTTACCTAGATTTGGAGCAATCTGACAAACGATCTCGTCCAAGATTTTATTGAGGGTAAAATTATTACCAAGTTTCCAAATTTGTGGCCTCTGGATGTTAACAGATGTTCACGATCGCGAGATGGACGATTTACATAGGGTGGTTACAAGATTACAAAAAAAGAAAGATTGCGTTTCGGTGGGTAGGGGATGGGGCAGATAGATTGACGAATACAGTATTTTATTCCTTCTTCGACTTCAAAGCAGGGTGTAACAAAATATATTCAAGAAGAGAAAAGAAACTGAAGCTTGAAATTTAAAATTGTAAAGAAATAGTAAAGTACAAAAAAAGGATATTTATATCAAAATAACAGCAGGAGTTACGGACCTTTTGACATTCAATTGGTTTTACCATGGCATCGAATTATGAGTTTTCTTCAGTTCAGATGAGAAATGACTGTGATTGTTATGAGCTTGCTGAGAATGGTTAACAAGTTTTCAACGCACGGCATCGACGCCGTGGGTATCGCAGTACCTCTCCTGACTTTCGTCGCGGCGAGCTTAAAAGGAAACAGACTATTACATGTGTTTTATCAAAATCAGATCATTATCTTGACATTATCATCCATTAAAGACACACCACAAAATAACTGTATTCTTTTGTATTTCCATGATGGTAATTATACATGATTTGCATGAAAAATATGAGATATACAAGAATTTAGTTTCAAACAGACAGTGACATATATTAGGCCAACATTTTATTGAATTAATGTAGCAATATGTACATAAATTAGTGTATTTAATTAAATTTTAATCACATTTTGTTTCTACACTGTAAGTTAGTTATTAATCTATATTCTTAAAACTATGCTGAAAAGAGATTGACTGAATAAGTTGTGGAAACACATTATTCAGGAAGGGCCTAAATTGTCAAACTGAAAACTTGTAGTACAACTGAATATTACCTGTATTATAAGAATGATTTTCATGAAGTTTTTGTGGGTGAAAAAAGTAGGTCACTAGGTCTGGTGGGTCTTTAAGGATGTACGATCAAATTTTTCTACTATTAAGAATTTTTTCATACTCTGTGAGCTTGAAGAGCATTAGTTTGTAAGACAAATAAATAAGGGCAGAAAAAGCACAGGTCACAGAACTCGTTTTTATTTTATATGACATTTTCTTAACCTACTGTTCAAGCATTTCTTAAATTGAGCAAAATTGAAAAATGTGGGTACTTTTTGCGCTAAGGTGACGATATAATATCCCACTTAATGTTATAGGGATTTCAGGTATTACAGGTTACTATGAATACAAGTTAATATCAGTATTATATAAGCATGATTGTCACTAACAAATCCCTTCCATTTTTACATTTTGGCATAATTACCCCAGCCGCTTTTTTCAATGGAAAAAAATCGTATTTAAATCTACAAAGAAATTGTCAAGATTTTAAAAATATTTTGCTGCTTTAAGGCATCGCCACAGTCACAATTCAGTATCAGTTCATATTTTCAGGCCGAGTATTTTTCTCTTGAAAATAGCACTAAAGCCTTAACAGCTGGTCAAATTATCATCAACATAAGAAGCATGTGATGATTTATAGTACATATCGAGGGCTGAGCGCGAAACTATTGTATCTTGTTCTTTATTTATATACAGTTACAATAGTTTCGCGCTAAGCCCACAATATGCCGCTTGTAAAATATTTGAGTCTCGTTTAGACCGAAAATTTACCCCAAAATATTGAAATTTTATGTGCAGTAGAACTCAAATATAAAAAATATTACAAAGACAAAATTTAGTTAATTTCATAGTACAATATGTATACTGCAAACTCCTACGGATTTTTGTCGGAATTGTTCCTGGTTATTGCATTAGACACAAAAAGACAACCCCATGTAAATTTAATTTAAAATGTTGTTTGTACTTGTATTACTGACCACAGGTAGCCAGGTAAACCTATACATAATCCTATAATATCACCTGTTTATATACATGTAAATTATGTGTGAACAGATAACACAAATTGGATAAATTGATGGTGTTGGGATTTTTGTGTATAATTCAGTAATCAGGTAAAATTTCAAAATAATTTCTGAAGATTTTATTCTTCACGGTCTGCTTTACAATTGGCTGTAATTATCTTTGAAATGTATTGAATATATATTGAGTTTGACTGCAGATAAAATTGCAAAATTTTGTCATAAAAAATATCGAATAAAGGCATAATACAGGTAGTGAAATGCACATCCTTCTACTTGCATATGTTCACATAGATATTTAAAACATAATTATGACAAATTTATTGACTTTATAGTTACCACTTAGTCATCTTTTATTTTTATGAAAATTTGCATGTAAAATTTTGAGTCAAATGGCTGCCACTGTAGGCGATGCCTTAATGACACATAAAAATGCTTCAAAATGGAGAGAAAAAATATTAGGGTAACCGTGCATCTAAGAGAAATATTTAGAATATTTATTCGGTGTAAGAAAATTTAATAAAGGAAGAAAGTTCTTAAAAGTACGCAAGGTAAAGTTATGGTTCTTTTATGGTTTCTGAATTTTCTATAGTGATTTGAAGTCGGCTATCTTAACCACTCGGCCACGGAGAACTCGATTATGTTATGGAAACACATAAAAATTAGTTTTTACTATTTTTTTCCATTCAGAATGGAAAAGCGTTTGTAACGGGATACCGGTGGTAAACTGCCTTGTCCATAAAAACTTTATATTCAACGATCGTTTAAGCCGTTTCGCGGCAATTCAAATTCCATTGTGTGTATGCAATCCATGATTACAATAGGTAACAGTTAAAGGCCACGCGCCACACTTAAGAACGCAAAACCACAGGTATTTTATATAGAATTTTATATAAAATAGACTCTATTTTGACAGACGTCACTGTTCATAGTCAGGATTTTCATGCTTTTTTAGTGACAATTTATGGTCAAAAGGTAGGACTGGAGCAGGTCTTTAAGTGCGTATTCCTCCGTGGTGTGTTGGTTAAAATCGCATAAAGTTTCATTGTCGTGGCGACCCGGGTTTGATTCCCAACTCGAGCATGTTTTTTTGGCATTTTCAAGATAATAAAGAAACAAAAACTCATGTTCTAATATTCATTCTTTCACCAAACTCCCATTTTAAAGCAAGATCAATTTTGGCCAGATCTGGAGGCCATAACCTTTAAAAATCATAGATGCCAGATTTTCTAGTTGATCTAAATGAAACCTGCTGAGACAGTTGTTGTCAATGATGTCTTTGAAACAGGGTCATTTGTGGTCAACAACTAGGTCAAATAATTCCTTTTATCTAAAATGTTTGCCATGCAGTACCTGGCAAGTTTACTACTCAGGACCACGTTCATCCACTAGTTGTAACATGTTTAGAAAAACTGTAAAAATAACAACTAATTAACCAGTAATATTCTTTTTAGTTTTATTGCATTTTACAACAAGAAACATGTTCATCACCTTTAAAATACAATATCATATACATGAGCAATTCAATTAAAAATACTTGAAATATAACTGGCCAAAGTCTTTTGCTTCTAGAAAAATATTTGTTTTCCTAATTATACGAGAGTCGCTACTTTAAAATTAGCCATCAAAAAACGTCTTGCAAATACAAATGAGCCAAAACTAATCATGCTACCTTGCAGTATATTTGCTTTGTGGTAGATTGTATAAGTAAGGAGTAACTATCTAGGCCCAAGCCAGCAACGTTAACGACAACTTTGTTTACAATATTTATTTTAAGCAATTTAATTAGTATTATTTTTTTCATTTACAATATATAATAAATAACTACTCTTATTACAAGAGGGCCATAATGGCCCTATATCGCTCACCTGTTATCATTGCACTTAAGGACGAAAAGGTCAAACAACAAAGGGAAGAAATTTAACCAAAAAGAAAAAAAAATCTTACAAGGTACAGATATGTCAAAAAACACCTAAAAATTGGAGGTACCACCCATGTTGTAGCACAGAAAAGTGGTCTAGTTTTTTCCCTACGGCCAATAATAAAGAAGTTACTAAATAAGCTATTTATAGTACCATAAAAGGGAAATTATTGTAAATGAACAAAAGAAGGATCTGCCAAATAAGAACGAGAGCACTGCAATGCAACGCAATTGCAGAGCAATATACACACAAAACAAAGTCATATGACCTTTGACCCCTAAGTGTGACCTTGACCTTGAAGTGAGCCATCCGAAACATGCGCTCTGCACGTCGTTTCGATGAGGTGAACATTTGTGTCAGATTTCTTCGAAATTCTTCAAGGGGTTCAAGAGTTACAGAGCAGAAGGGAAATTGCTAACCAACAGACAGACAGACGGACTCCGAGGCGATAACATAATACGTCCCTTCGGGCGTATAAAAAGGAATTGAGATCTTATGGTGATACAAGTTGTGTGCAAGTTTGATTAAAATCAAATCATAAATGAAGCTGCTATTGTGCAGACAAGGTCAAAATAACTAATTCTGGCCCTTTCAGGGGCCATAACTCTGGAACCCATTATGGGATCTGGCCGGTTCAAGAAAGGAACCAAGATCTTATGGTGACACAAGTTTTGTGCAAGTTTGATTAAATTCAAATCATAAATGAAGCTGCTGTTGTGCAGACAAGGTCAAAATAGCTAATTCTGGCCCTATCAGGGGCCGTAACACTGGAACCCATGAAAGAATCTGGCCAGTTCAAGAAAGGAACCAAGATCTTGTGGTGATACAAGTTGTTTGCAAGTTTGGTTACAACCAAATCATAAATGAAACTGCTATTGTGCAGACAAGGTCAAAATAGCTAATTCTGGCCCTTTCAGGGGCCATAACTCTGGAACCCATTATGAGATCTGGCCGGTTCAAGAAAGGAACCAAGATCTTATGGTGACACAAGTTTTGTGCAAGTTTGATTAAATTCAAATCATAAATGAAGCTGCTATTGTGCAGAGAAGGTCAAAATAGCTAATTCTGGTCCTTTCAGGGGCCATAACTCTCGAACCCATAAAGGAATCTGGCCAGTTCAAGAAAGGAGCCAAGAACTTGTGGTGATACAAGTTGTGTGCAAGTTTGGTTAAAATCAAATCATAAATGAAGCTGCTATTGTGCAGACAAGGTCAAAATAGCTTATTCTGGCCCTTTCAGGGGCCATAACTCCGGAACCCATCATGGAATCTGGCCAGTTCAAGAAAGGAACCAAGATCTTATCGTGATACAAGTTGTGTCCAAGTTTGGTAAAAATCAAATCATAAATGAAGCTGCTATTGTGCAGACAAGGTCAAAGTAGCTAATTTTGGCCCTTTCAAGAAAGGAATCAAGATCTTATGGTGATACAAGTTGTGTGCAAGTTTGGTTAAAATAAAATCATAATGAAACCACTATCGTGCAGACAAGAAATTGTTGATGGACGCACGGACGGACAGATGACGGACGAAGGGTGATCACAAAAGCTCACCTTGTCACTATGTGACAGGTGAGCTAAAAAACAGTGTATCTTTTAAAGAATACCTGAATTCATTTTTAACAAGATATCAGTATCTACAGACGAAGAAAATGCAATTAACTGATCATGTAGATATTAGACTTTTTAATCATACATTTCTTTGGATACATTCCATTTACAGTTGTATAATGCCTAATTTTATGTGAAACCACAAATGACTTCCCTTACTTAATTTAACTGGGACTTCCATGATCAACTAACGTCAAATTTTAAAGAGACATAACTGGAGTGTATACAACTGTATGTTATTAAATTTGCAGTATTGGCGATTTTACATTGAAGTCGTCAAAACGTCAACTGGACCACTACCATGTCACAATGGTTAAAAAAAAACTTTTGTACTGTGTGATGTATTTTAAGCAGTGTAGTTCCTAGCAAACATGCTACCGGCTATAAAGGTACCAGTTGTACTAAATTTCACAGAAACTAAATTGTAAAGCCAATATACATATCTATTACACAACCCCCATCTACACAAAACTATGAAATAATGCGCTTGTTATGAAGATACATGGAATGTGTGATTCTTTTATGTGCAAATTATTAAATTCATTATCTAATCTGACAACATAAATACTTAAGAAACTTAAAACATGTAAGTTATTCAAGACATTTAAACATGTTTATTGCCTTTCATTTTTTGCTAGAACTATATGAACCCTTCCATGAGAAAACCTGCATTAGTGAGATGTACTGGAAAAAAACATGTAAGTTATTCAAGACATTTAAACATGTTTATTGCCTTTCATTTTTTGCTAGAACTATATGAACCCTTCCATGAGAAAACCTGCATTAGTGAGATGTACTGGAAAATCTTTGTCTTTCTTATGTTCATGCAGAAACTAGAAACAAGTGTATTTTAATACATATATCTAAAGGAAATCAAATTCTACCACAGTTTACAAATAAATGTTATTTGTGTCATGGCAACAGAAATTCCAATGCACCCATACATCATAACAAGAGGACCATGGTGGTCCTGAATCGCTCAACTTCTCCACATGACCCAATTTTCATGAAGATCCATTGAAAAATATGGCTTCTAGAGAGGTCACAAGGTTTTTCTATTATTTGACCTAATGACCTAGTCTTGAAGGCACATGACCCAGTTTTGAACTTGACCTAGATATTATCAAGGTGAACATTCTCACCAATTTTCATGAAAAGTATGACCTCTAGAGAGGTCACAAGGTTTTTCTATTTTTATACCTACTGACCTAGTTTTGACCACATGTGACCCAGTTTCAAATTTTATCTAGATATCATCAAGGTGAACATTCAGACAAATTTTCATGAAGATCCATTGAAAAATATGGCCTCTAGAGAGGTCACAAGGTTTTTCTATTATTTGACCTACTGACCTAGTTTTTGATGGCACATGACCCAGTTTCGAATCTGACCTAGATATCATCAAGTCGAACATTCTGACCAATTTTCATGAAGATCCATTGAAAAGTACGGCCTCTAGAGAGGTCACAAGGTTTTTCTATTTTTAGACCTACTGACCTAGTTTTTGACCGCAGTTGACCCAGTTTCTAATCTGACCTAGATATCATCAAGTTGAACATTCAGACCATTTTTCATACAGATCCCATGAAAAATATGGCCTCTAGAGAGGTCACAAGGTTTTTCTATTATTTGACCTACTGACCTAGTTTTTGATGGCACATGATCCAGTTTCGAACTTGACCTAGATATCATCAAGATGAACATTCTGACCAATTTTCATGAACATTCATTTAAAAGTATAGCCTCTAGAGAGGTCACAAGGTTTTTCTATTTTTAGACCTATTGACCTAGTTTTTGATCGCAGTTGACCCAGTTTCGAACTTGACCTAGATATCATCAAGATGAACATTCAGACCAACTTTCATACAGATCCCATGAAAAATATGGCCTCTAGAGAGGTCACAAGGTTTTTCTATTATTTGACCTACTGACCTAGTTTTTGATGGCACATGACCCAGTTTCGAATCTGACCTAGATATCATCAAGGTGAACATTCTGACCAATTTTTATGAAGATCCATTGAAAAGTACGGCCTCTAGCAATCTGACTAAAGTACATATCCTATTACGCTACACATAGGATCTGAGAAAGACCTATTCATGGCCTCGTTCTGACGACCCTTTCGCTGGCCAATCAGAGCCTAGCTTACAACATTTTACAAATCTACCTGTAGCCTTGACTTTTAATATTTACAATTCTTATGTCGTATTGTGTAAGATGACCGGTTAGCTCAGTCGGTAGGCCACTTGCTTTGTAAGCGAGGGGTCCCGGGTTCGAGCCCTGAAATAACTGCATATTTTTCTTACTCTTTGGCATTCGAAAAAGTCGTCTGATTGGTTAAAATAACAAGAGGGCCAAGATGGCCCTAGGTCGCTCACCTAAGAAACACTCCATAACAGTGTAAAACATGTTTGACCTAGTGATTTTATGGAAACAAATATTCTGACCAATTTTCATTAAGATTGGACCACAAAGTTGGTCGCTTGCGATAAAACAAGCATTTTCTTAGATATGACCTAGTTTTTGACCCTAGATGACCCATGTTCAAACTCGACCTAGATTTTATCAAGGCAATCATTCTGACCAAAATTCATGAAGATCAACTGAAAAATACAGCCTCTATCACATACAGAAGTTTTTTCTTTGATTTGACCAAGTGACCTAGTTTTAGACCTCAGATGACCCATATTCAAATTCGACCTAGATTTCATTAAGGCAATCAACCTGACCAAATTTCATAAATATCAACTGAAAAAAAAAACAGTCTCTATCGCATACACAAGATTTTTCTTTAATTTGACCTAGTGACCTAGTTTTTGACCTCAGATAACCCATATTCAAAACCGACCTAGTTTTCATCAAGGCAATCACTCTGACCAAATTTCATGAAGATCAATTGAAAAATACATCCTCTATTGCATACACAATGTTTTTCTTCGATTTGACCTAGTGACCTAGTTTTTGACCCCAGATGACCCATTTTCGAAATCAGCCTAGATTTTATCAAGGTAATCATTCTGGCTAAATTTCATGAAGATCAGTTGAAAAATACAGCCTCTATTGCATACACAAGGTTTTTCTTTGATTTGACCTAGTGACCTAGTTTTTAACCCGAGATGACCCATTTTCGAACTTGGTCTAAATTTCATGAAGGCAATCATTCTGACCAAAATTCATGAAGATCAATTGAAAAATACAGCCTCTATCGCATACACAAGGTTTTTACGTGATATGACCTAGTGACCTAGTTTTTGACCCCAGATGACCCATTTTCGAACTCGGCCTAGATTTCATCAAGGTAATCATTCTGACCAAAATTCATGAAGATCAATTGAAAAATACCGCCTCTATCGCATACACAAGGTTTTTCTTTGATTTGACCTAGTGACCTAGTTTTTGACCCGAGACGACCCATTTTCGAACTCGGCCTAGATTTCATCAAGGCAATCATTCTGACCAAAATTCATGAAGATCAATTGAAAAATACCGCCTCTATTGCATACACAAGGTTTTTCTTTGATTTGACCTAGTGGCCTAGTTTTTGACCCGAGATGACCCATTTTCGAACTCGGCCTAGATTTCATCAAGGTTATCATTCTGACCAATATTCATGGAGAAGAATTGAAAAATACAGCCTCTATCGCATACGCAAGGTTTTTCTTTGATTTGACCTAGTGACCTAGTTTTTGACCCGAGATGACCCATTTTCGAACTCGGCTTACATTTCATCAAGGTTATCATTCTGACCAATATTCATGAAGATTAATTGAAAAATACAGCCTCTATCGCATACACAAGCTAAAGGTTGACAGACGACAGACGCCGGACGCCGGACATCGAGCGATCAGAAAAACTCACCTGAGCATTGCTCAGGTGAGCTAAAAATAGCAATACTGGAAATCCAAAATATACAGAAGACGATTGTAGGACATTTGCCCCCCAGGACATTTGCCCCCCAATGAAAAAATGATCTGCTGGACATTTGCCCCCCAGTTGAAATGGCAGATAGGACATTTGCCCCCCATGGCTTATTTTTGGAATGGACATTTGCCCCCCAATATTTTTGTCCAATATGCCAGTATATATAACTGTATTTTTTGTTGTTTTATTATCAAAATTACTCTAAAAGGCAATTTTCAGTAAAAAAAATACTGTTTTATTAATAATAATTTGATAAATATGTTAATTACTTTTAGGTGTTAAGGTAAATAATAGCATATTATTGAGTAATAAAAGTGCTCATAACAGCGTTATAATTTCTTAATTAGTGCAATGTTTTTAACACTCAAACTTGTTAATTTTGTCAACTGACAAAGTATGTATTGTAGGTGATGAAGTGAAATCAGTGAGCTTTATTCGATATCTAGGTGCATTCCTGGATGAAAACTTGAATCTAAAAGAGCATGTAAAACGAAAGTGTAGAACAGCAATGCTCAACTACTTCAGAATAAAATGTATCCGGAAATATCTTACCAAAGAGGCTACCGAAACCCTTGTACTGTCATTGGTGATATCCCATTTAGATTACTGTAATGTCATTCTATATGGTATTGCTCAAAGCGAAGTAAACAAAATGCAACGAATTCAGAACATGTGTGCAAAACTTGTCCTAAATCGAAGAAAATATAACAGTTCCAAGCAAGCGCTGTATGACCTTCACTGGCTACCAATCAAAGCCAGAATTACATTCAAAATGCTCACCTACATGTATAATTGTTCAGTTGGAAACTCTCCAGAATATCTTTCTGAACTTCTCGTAAAACAAACACAGACAAGGAACTTGCGTTCTTCAAATTCCGTTACTGGGTGTTTCGTTGTTCCTTTCAACAAGCGCAAAACGTTCAGCGACAGAAGTTTTGGTACTATTGGACCTAAACTCTGGAATGAATTGCCTCTCGAAATAAGGAACTCAGACACAATAGATGTTTTCAAAAGGAAGTTGAAAACTCATTATTTTGGAAATTACTATGCACTCTTTTAGAAACTGTGACTGTATTTTTTTAAGAGATTGAAGTAACGTGAACTGGATGATTTTATTGTGTAAATACGTTCGAATTCTTACTTGATAACAAACAGCTGTCTTATCGTATCTTAATGTTCTAATATTTTATTAATTTTATCTGATGTCTGATCTTTTTTTTTTTTTTTTTTTTTTTTGCTTACTAAATAGTTTATTCACAATGATATTTATGCTCATTTATGTTATATGTCATTAAATATCTTATTTTTTGTCGTATTTTTATGTATTTGTAAAACGCCATTGAATATGTTTTCCGTAAAAATAGGCGTTTAATCAAATAAAACAGTTTCAGTTTCAGTTTAATTTGGCTATTATCTACTACAAAATTGTATAAAACAAAGATATTGTACCCTAAAATATGATGAATATCTTGTACGAAGTTCCTAAAAAGTCACTGGGGGACAAAAATATTGGGGGGGCAAATGTCCATTTCAGAAATAAGCACTGGGGGGCAAATGTCCTATCTATCATTTCAACTGGGGGGCAAATGTCCAGCAGTCCACTTTTTCATTGGGGGGCAAATGTCCTGGGGGGCAAATGTCCGGATCCCACAGAAGACGTATGTGAATGGGTCGTTTTCAGATCTTCGTTTAGAAGATCAAGTACTTCAGTCAGATTGGACCTCTAGAGAGGTCACAAGGTTTTTCTATTTTTAGACCTACTGACCTAGTTTTTGATCGCAGTTGACCCACTTTCGAATCTGACCTAGATATCATGAAGGTGAACGTTCTGACCAATTTTCATGAAGATCTTGTGAAATATATGACCTCTAGAGAGGTCACATGGTTTTTCTATTTTTAGACCTACTGACCTAGTTTTTGACAGCACGTGACCCGGTTTCGAACTTGACCTAGATATCATCAAGGTGAACATTCTGATCAACTTTCATAAAGATCCCATGAAAAATGTGACTTCTAGAGTGGTCACAAGCAAAAGTTTATGGACACACGCACGGACGCACGACGGACGCCACATGATCACAAAAGCTCACCTTGTCACTTTGTGACAGGTGAGCTAAAAATGCTAGGATGTACAGATAAAAGGTCGTAATGAAACCAAACATAAGTAAAATCATTTTAAACTTTTCCTTAATATTCAAAAGTATGATATTTTGTAAGTGATATGCATAATTTGTTGCACTAATGACCTGAAAAACACTCCATGAACGTCGGCATCATACTGCTTTCATGACGTTCTTAATGTCATGCCTAAACATGCATTCGGTGACATACTTATAAGCATTACAGCTCTTAAAATAGTGATGATTACTTCAAGTGATTAGGTCTGAAAGGTACAAGAGTGTTCTTCATGAATATTTTGTTATTTTTTGTCACTTATACAGGTTTTCTCATGGGACAGTCCATTTATAAATGTTAAACATGACACCAAAATGTTGTACCCTTTATGAATATATTCTAGTAATACAGCAATGATGGCTCTATTACGCTCATCTGACTCAAATGTGCATATGGTTTCTTGGTAGAGCTCTATACAATGCTACATGCCAGGAATCTAAGCTTAAGGCCTTGAAGTTTTAGACAAAAAGACATATGACCCCATGATTGTAGTCAACTTGACCCCAAGGCATGACTGGCAGAGGACCATTACACACTGTTCAAGCCAAATATCTAAGCTCCGTGGCTTGTGGTCTTTTGACAAGAAGATCTATAGTAAAACAAAGGAGCCCCCCACCTCCGAGATGTGGCAATTGTGACCCCAGGGGCATGATTTGAACAAACTTGGCGGAGGGCCACTAAACAATTTCACAAGTAAAATATCTTAGTTGTGGTTTTAGAGATGAAGAGTTTAAAGTTTTTATATATTAAGTCTATGTAAAAAAGTGAACAACAGGATGGGACCAACCCCAAGGTCATGATATGAAAAAACTTGGTAGAGGACCACTACACAATGCAACAAGACCAATATTTATGCTCTGGGTCTTACAGTTTTAGAAAAGAAGAATTTCAAAGCTTTCCTTATATAAGTCTATGTAAAATAAATGAACCCCTGAGGAGCCCATTTAGACAACATGGGCATGATTTGAACAGTTTTGGTAGAAGGCTACTAGACAATGTCATGCAACAAATATCTAAGCTCTGAGAATTGTGGCTTTGAAGAGCATTGTTGACGTTTTACTTTTGATTGGCATGGCGACCAGAATTCTGCATGGCATGGAATTCTTCAAACGCAGCCATACAGGGCGTGAAATTTATCTTCTACTAGTACAGACACAGAACGATCAGACCAGAGGGGCAGAGTGGGATAAAGCCCCCAGAACTGATAAGAGAGAAATCATTTTTAGATACAGGCTTGTTTGGCTAACTTAGCCTAGCTCTTTGCGAATAGACAGTCTGGTTCTTTAACGTGCCAGGTGTATAGCACCGGTACACGCGAAGCTGCCTTTCTTGGGAAGAACCAGTACAGGCCTTATAGTAAGGTGGAAGACACTCAAGAGCATCTCAGAAATTTCTAGTGCCTGGACCGGGATTCAAACTCCGTACCTCTGGATTGACAGTCAAGTGTGTTACCACTAGACCACCGGCCCACCATAAAACAAGAGATGTCAGTTGACAGCGCGATCGACTATTCTCAGTGCTTGATAGTATAATATAAGCTATGAGTAAAACTTTAACATTACAATAAGCATATTCTTAGTCGAAAAGGGGCCATAATTCAGTCAAATGCTTGATAGACTTGTCTGCTCCTGTTTACAGACTGGGGTCATGATGGTAAACAAGTATGCAAAATATGAAAGCAATATCTCAATGGACTTATTTTTATATATCTAAAATATTTGGGGTGGTATGCAAACTTTAACATTTGTGTGACGCTAACGCTCACGCCCACGCCGGGGCGAGTAGGATAGCTCCCCTATTCTTCGAATAGTCAAGCTAAAAATGAAAGAGTGAAGAATGTCATGATTTAAATGCCCACATATTGATCCACGGCATGATATAAATGTCAATATATCCATGTATGTTATGATTTAAATGTCAACATAATGAATACATGTGATTTTGTACATCATATCTTTATAGGGACCACAAATCCTTCAGTTTACATAAATGTCCAAAGAGAGATAAAACAAATGTTGTACATATTCCAGTTATTGTACTTCTGGTGCATTTTCCTTTAAAATATTGTTAAATTATGGTGGAAAAGACATAAATATTAAGATAAGAGAACCTAAAATATTGATAGCATCAGTTCATTCAATATACATGTATATCACAAATCAAGTTGAAATGACACTTTGTAAAAAACAGTACTTGCAGATTATTAGCTTTACATTGGGAAATATACATTAAGCTTTGCAGCGGAATGCCTGTTTAAGAGTAAAAAATAATTCCACAAAAGAACGATCATATAAATTATATCTCAAAGCTAATAATCTTTTTATTACATAAGCATCTACTCCTACTGATATTATATAAATGACATAACTTTCTGGTTTACCTTCACTGAAATTGTAAATATCAACTCTAATAAAAGATGGCACATATTAAAATGACATCATGCATCCTGGACCCAGTTGTTCCAAACTTTGACAGGCGATTATGCTAACGGTCGATTAACTTTTAGGGTTATATTTCAACATTTCAGAAGACTTAGAAAAACAAAGTTATAAGTTGAGGATTATGAACACTTAAATGTCTTTACAGTAAAAGCAAAACATTATACTAGTATTTCCCACAAAGACAAGTATTTCCCACAAAGACAAATATTTCCCACAAAGACCAGTATTTCCCACAAAGACAAATATTTTCCACAAAGACAAATATTTCCCACAAAGACAAATATTTTGAATAAAAAAGTAACTAGCGGTTAGTTTCACAGCCTGTTAAAGTTTCGAGCAACTGGGCCCAGATGTTAAATCTGACCAGAAAATATGGAAAAATACTGATGTTTTAGGCCCTTTCCTAAAAACAAAAATCAAACATATTAACATCATGTAATTGTGTAAACAGTCAAACACAAACATTTTAACATACATTACTAAAAAAACATTTGAAAAGCAGGAAGGAAAGTTGAATATAACAACGTAAGACTGACATTCAATACTATCAGAAACTGTTACAATTACAGAAATTTTATAAAACTGTACTTAAAGAGTGTCTGGTCCAATTTTTAATTTTAGCAGGGGTGAACAAACAAGGTTTGGTAGGTTCCATTTCTTAACAAGTAAATACATTCATCAAAGTTCATATACATATATAAATGATGGACCAACTGGTAGAAAAATACTTCCAATCTTATTAGAAATAATCTGCCAATAATTAAAATCATCCATTTGCAAAACAAGGACAAAATTTGTATACAAAGTATGTAAATTCCTTCAAATGTCATGTGTCATAACAGCTATTGGTAACTATTAGAAGGAACACAACATCTTAACTTATTAAAATAAAATTATGGATGACTTATGTAAACATTATCACTCCTTATAAAGCTTTCATAATAATAATACACATTATATATCACAAGGGGGGCATAAAAACACAATGATTTTAAAATGAAACAATATATAACAATTGAAAGCAACTGAATTTTCTCATCGAGAATAAAACACATATACATATATAAAAACTCATTTATGCTTATGAAATATCATAATGCAATGCCAACAGAAATCATATGATTAATATCAAATTTGTTATTTTTATACTTAATTTTTTTTTCTTATAATTTCAACTGAATTAACTTTAAAGAAAAATTGAATACAAAAATGGCCATAATGGCCCTATATCGCTCACCCAAGTCACACCACTTGCTTGAACAGTTTTGGTAGATGGTTATGCAAGGAAAATGTCTATGAAATTATTTTGAAATAGTGCTAGTGTTTTCTGACAAGAATATTTTAATTTTAATGTTAACAGTCTTCATTAAGAGTCACCACAGGAACTGTGAGAAATTATATTAAAATCAGGCCAGTAATTTCATACCAGAAGGTTTTTTAAAGTTTTCACTATATACATATAGGGAAAAGTAACCATGTCCCCTGGCGACCATGTTTTTGACAAATTGGAAAAATTTGAATAACCTTGGTAGAAGGTCACAGAAGGACCATTTGTGTGAAATTATTTCAAAACTGGATAAGTGGTTTAGGAGGAGATTTCATTCAAAGATTTTTTTCTATTTTAGGCTCTGATGGCCCTTTTGAGCAAACAAGCAAAACTGTTTGAACAATTTTGGAAGAAATTACTAAGGAACATCCAGGCCAAGTTTCATAAACTTCCACCCCATGGTTTAGAGGAAATGTTGTCTGAAAAAAAAGTGTGGTCAGTCAGATAACAGACAGACAGACAGACAATGGATGGTGAGTGATCACAAATAGCTTACCCCAAGCACTATTAGCTCAGGTGAGCAAAAAAAAACAACAACAATACATCTGTTTACATTTGCTTATGAACTTGAGCAATTAATTTGTGTGAAATTAAATAAATGATATTCATGATTTTTTTAAAGGCTTATGTCAGTGAAAGTTTCTAAAGATATATATTGTACAAAGATGTTATGGTATTAAACAGATGTTGATTCAAATAAATGTACTGAACACAACACAGACAGTATCTCCAGTGAATGCAACTAAATTTTGTCAATATACATGTAGTATATGAACCACTATATCATCATCAGTCTATATGGTAGTTAAATGTTAATGAATATTCCTTTTACACATGTGCACATAACATTTTTAAGTTAATGCTTATGTCAAATAAAATAATATATTTAAAAGTCTACTTCCGAATAAAACAACACATAGGATATTTATGTTTTTCATCAAGGTGAATATCAAGTGCAATATTTTCACATGTGGCATAGCCACCAGTGAAAATATACAACATGGTCTTCTCAAGTGAAAACAATTTTGACCTTTCATGTCCTTTGATTTCATGTTGTTTCATTTGATTAAAACCAAATTTTTACCCATTTTGTAGTTTTGTTTTCACTGTGAAATTACCTGATAAATTTCACTCTAATATTTCACAGAAAAACATGTTATAAATGCCCTTATTTTCTTCTTTGTCATTTAAAAATATAAAATTGTTAATAGATGATTGTCATAAAGAATCTGTTCAGTCCATTTCCTCATAACTGATCTTTTTGCGTTTATTTGGAGATTCATCATCATCATCATCGTCATCATCATCACTGTCCAATTTATGCTTTATCCCAGTTAAAATACTAAGAGGCACCTGTAACAATAACAATACTTAACAATTTTACCATACATTTATATATACATGTTAGTGTGTAAGAAAATGGAGCATTTTTACATATTTTCATCTACATTCTTTACATCTGTTACCCTGTTTTATTAATATCACATACCTGTACTTTATCAAACTTTATAAAAGGTCTATGTGGTAGTGATTCAGTTGACATCTAGTTCACTTCTACTAATAGTTAACAGTTAAAGGGTTTATTAACATTTTTTTAACTTTATAATCTTCTTACACCAGGACTCAGTTTTATGACATTATCCATCCATACATCTACAAGTTAAGTTGAGAAGTAACAACATATAGGTGGTCTGTTGGCAAGTAGTAAGATAGAGAAGTATGTAATCAGGGATATCAATTTCAATATCCTGCTTCTGGGTCTACTTTTACTGGTACCAGATATTTTTAAAGGTATACTAGACCCAGATATGAAAACATGAACAAATATTACATGATGTTTATGTAAACATAAAAAAAGAGCTCACAGAACATGAAATGCCCCCTTGATGCATTCAGTAACTGCACAAGGAACAGAAATTATTTGGTCACTGTGCACTGGATGTTTGACGTCAAATCAATAATTATGGGTCATCTACCAGTCATAAGTGACTTCCGTATCAAATGTGATCTAAAACCAAAGCATTCTCTAGTTATTTGGCAAAAAAGTTCTGGGTCAATGTGACCTTGACCTTTGACCTACTGACCTTAAAATCAATAGGGGTCATCTGCTGGTTATGATCAACCTCCCTTTTAAGTTCCATGATCCTAGGTCCAAGCGTTCTAAACTTATCGTCCGGAAACAGTTAACTGTTCCGGGTCACTGTGACCTTGACCTTTGACCTACTGATCTCAATACCAATAGGGGTAATCTGCTGGTCATGATCAACCTCACTATTAAGTTTCCTGATCCTAGGCCCAAGCGTTCTGAAGCTATCATCCGAAAATGGTTTAATTGTTCCGGGTCACTGTGACCTTGAGTTATAATGCAGAAATTGATTTGTCTATAGACCAACATAAGCAAAACAATATACCCCTCCTTCTTCAATGGGGGCATAAAAATACCTAAATCTGCATCAATTAAATGTATATACCTGTATTGAATTGCTGGATTCCTGTGAGACTTGAGTTGCCTCAGTCTCAACTTCAGTCAGGGCTTGATCTAATGCCTGTATAACAGTACGAGCATTGTCACATGTAAAACACATTGGTGGCTGGAATATGATCACATTCTTATCCGGTCCCTCATTGGATGTCATGATCTTCCTCTCTTTCATTCTGTAACAGACAACATTTGTTTGATTGTTTTGTCGGGATATAAATCACATCAAACTACAGCTATCACTAAATGCAATTCATACCCCCACTTAAAATTGTTTGGGAAGGTTTTAGTAGACAGGAAATACATACTTGTAAACCAGAAGTTCTGCAGCATCCTTGTTAGGTTTCCGGCTCTCTTTATCAATTACAATCTCCACGCCCATCAACATTCCCATACCCCTAAAATATATTATAATTACATACTTCACACTTCATACATTTGCCTATATATATATATATATATATATATATACATATACCTTTAAGTCTGTAATTTTAACAATGGTCCATTCAGTCAGTTTTAAACAAAGGAAGAAATTTAGGGTTGCATATTCTGCATTAAACAACAGTTAACATGAAGACTAGTGAGAGAAAATTATCAGATAAATTATGACTTATATTGCCAAATGACAGCTGGTTCAAAACAACTCAAATGATTCAAGTTCAGCATAATTTTATCATTATGTTTCAAAGAGCATGTAAGAATGAAAATAAACAAGGTCTTGCTGTGGTTCATCATCTGATTAAACACAGTACATCTTTTTGACCATTGGATATGTAACCACTCTAACTTACTCCCTTGTGTTTCAATTCCTGTGCATCTGAACTCTGAACCATGGCAAATCAGGCAATAAACAATGTGAAGGCATTGTTTATGAGAAATGTAGCAATGATAAATACCATCTTGTGATAAAGATAAAGTGATTTTTAAACCCATAATCTATTCTTATAAAGCAATAATGTGACAAAGCAGTTGAAGTTTGAAATAAAATTTCAGTCAAAATAAATTTCCATTCCATTGTATTCTCACTAAAACATGTCCCAAAGAATAAGACATATTAACTTAACCGTTAGCCTGCTGCCGGCAAGTGATTCTGCCTTTTGCGACCAGTGCAGACGAAGATCAGCTTGCACCATGCAGGCTGATCATGGTCTACACTGTTTGCTATTCAGTCAGTTAAATTTCAAGTAAACACCCCTTCGAATAATAAATGGTATTGGTTAAATTGAATGATGGACCAGTCCATTATAGAAATTTACCAATTTTAAAT
Source organism: Mercenaria mercenaria (assembly GCF_021730395.1). Lineage (NCBI taxonomy): Eukaryota > Metazoa > Mollusca > Bivalvia > Venerida > Veneridae > Mercenaria > Mercenaria mercenaria. Next base: position 7,280,461 of record NC_069362.1, on the reverse strand, counting down.
TATCTGACACCATTATATAAAGCAATATAATTATATATTTATAACAAACCTAACATCTCCCATCATTCTATGATTGTCAATGATAGCTTTGAATCCCTGCATCAGACATTTGCCAACTGACTTGGCACTGGACAGTAACTGCTCATTCTTTATCACATCAAGTACTGCCATACCCATTGCACAAGCCACTGGATTTCCTCCAAACTACAATATATACGTACATTCTTCAAGTATTTTTTTGATCTCTAAGGCACATGAAAATGCCAATCAAAATTGTGTAATACAATCGCTCTAGCAGGTGGCACCATTAAGGTATATGACACAATATTTAAGGCATATGACACCACATTTAAGGCATATGACATTACGTTTAAGGAATATGACACCACATTGAAGGAATATGACATTATATTTAATAAGCCATGTTACAGGATCTGGAAGAAATTGCATGAAATTGCCAAGCCAAGAGTATGAGGCTGATTTCAAGGACTGTGGGAATTTCTATAAAAATCTAGAAGTAAAATAGTACAACCACTTGGTTTACTCAATATATGAGCCACGCCATGAGAAAACCAACATAGTGCGTTTGCGACCAGCATGGATCCAGACCAGCCTGCGCATCCACGCAGTCTGGTCAGTATCAAGCTGTTCGCTAATGGTTTCTCTAATTGCAAAAAAGCTTTAATAGCAAACAGCATGGATCCTGACCAGACTGCACGAATGCGCAGGCTGGTCTGGATCCATGCTGGTCGCAAATGCACTATGTTGGTTTTCTCATGACGTGGCTCATATCTGATTACAGAATCAGATAGCGATTTAAGTACAAACAATGTGATATTACTGACAGATCCTTCCTGAATGTCAAAAGGAATGTTGTTTGGCTCTATTCCTATAATTTGTTCAATTTCATATAAATGATCAATGATCAAAAAGCCCCATGTGGTTCTGGGACGATCTGTGTATGAAAAGAATTGGAACAACTGCCTTACCCTTGCAGGATCGTAAGAGGCGACTAATAGTGTCTTAACACTTGGTTTTGCTGTAACTCTGTGATTCCAACAGGTATGCAATTTTGATTCTATACCTCATGTTTTTATTTCGATGTAAATGAGATGTGAAACCAAAATTTGTAGTCCTGTTTGGCGCCATATAACCTATACTGTGTTGGTGCACCGTAAAACCCAAATAAATAAATAAACAATGATCAAAAAGCATGCTAGTCTATCAATTTTTTAATTTCCAACTATCAGTGAGCATAGTACATCTTGTTAACTTACAATCAGTGAGCATAGAGCATCTTGTTAACTTACAATCAGTGAGCATAGAGCATCTTATTAACTTACAATCAGTGAGCATAGTACATCTTGTTAACTTACAATCCGTGAGCATAGAGCATCTTGTTAACTTACAATCAGTGAGCATAGAGCATCTTATTAACTTACAATCAGTGAGCATAGTACATCTTGTTAACTTACAATCCGTGAGCATAGAGCATCTTATTAACTTACAATCAGTGAGCATAGTACATCTTGTTAACTTACAATCCGTGAGCATAGAGCATCTTGTTAACTTACAATCAGTGAGCATAGAGCATCTTATTAACTTACAATCAGTGAGCATAGTACATCTTGTTAACTTACAATCCGTGAGCATAGAGCATCTTGTTAACTTACAATCAGTGAGCATAGAGCATCTTATTAACTTACAATCAGTGAGCATAGTACATCTTGTTAACTTACAATCAGTGAGCATAGAGCATCTTGTTAACTTACAATCAGTGAGCATAGAGCATCTTGTTAACTTACAATCCATGAGCATAGAGCATCTTGTTAACTTACAATCAGTGAGCATAGAGCATGCTTGCCGATTAATTTTGTAACTTACTGTACTGCTGAATTCCTTCAGTGAATCTGAGATTTCTTTCGTTGTTACCACCAGTGACATTGGATGTCCATTACCCAGTGGCTTTCCTAGTGTTATAATATCTGGAACAACGTCTGTAAATAGAATATCACAACAGATTAAATTTAGCACAAGTCTTTAATGTTGATATTTGGGTATGACATAATCATCAGGACAGAATATATTAAAAAAACTGGGTTAAAATACGAATGTCTTTTCAGGTATTTTCTATAAAAGCATTTTTTGGAAAATACTGAATATCTTCAGTACTAAAAGAATAATACTTTTTTTGTTTTTGTTGGGTTTAATGTTGCACTGACACAATTATAGGTCATATGGCAACTTTCCAGCTTTAATGGTGAAGACCCCAGGTGCTCCTCTGTGTATTATTTCATCATGGTTGGGCACCTGGATAGAACCACTGACCTTCCTTACGCCAGCTTGATGGCTTCCTCACATGAAGAATTCAATGCTCAAAGTGAGGCTCGAACCCACATTGGTGAGGGGCAAGTGTTTTAAAGTTAGCGACCTTAACCACTACCCCCAAAAGAGTAAGTATAAACATGTAATATATCAAACGCAGCAATACCCCTATAAGATTACATGTAACAAGTCAAAATATTCAATGGCAAATGATACTAACTAAAATAGATCACCAGGTATATCTATTTGACTGTCATGATGTGCCTGCACATTTACCTCATTACACATTAGACAGGGCAGAGGAATATAAATCTTAAGGCTGAAAGTCTGAATACCAGGTGCAGTGTGTCTTGTCTAACAATTTGATGGAATGCACTTTGTCTGAAGTCTACTGCCCTCAACCTACAAGTCTACCAGGGAGGTTGTCTTTTACTTGCATAGAACATGTCAGTACATGTACAGAACCCAGCAACACTTGCTAGGTTAACTGCCAACCATTACATAAATGGAATAACCTTGAAAAATGCCATTAAACCAAATCAAACAAACAGACAAACCTTGACTCTCAAATGCCCAGTACTTCTCACCACAACGACCAAGTCCTGTCTGTATCTCGTCAGCGATACAAATCCCACCCGCCTCTCGCACATATCTGAAAAAATTACATTCTGAAAAGCAACTTCGTGAGAAAATGTGTTCATATCAGCAATCTCAATTATCAGTCAATGCTTATTCAATATTTTAAATACAGAGGACTAGATAACATCTGCATCATTGGAATTAATCATTAGTTTTCACATTTTAAAGAATTCTAATGTCACCACTGATAATGGTCTTTTACAAAGTCCTCTTGAGAATTTAAAGATTTTTTTTTTATCTTATAAGCTGTAAGAGTTACAAAAATTGGCAATATTACCATAAAACAAATGCGTATTTTTTCCAATATACAGTGTGTAATTTATTAACAAATGCCTACAATGTTCCGACTTTTTCATTTAATAAAAAATGTTTAAGGAGATTTCCTTAAGTATGCAAATATAAAGCTATGTTAATTTAAGAATTGTATGTACTTAACAGTTAAAATTAGAATTAAAATTTAAAACAGTTTTTAAATACCGTAGCTTAGAATAATTTCTAACTGGAAAAAAAGCTCTAATACAAAAAAGATCTTGAAATATCACTTATTAAGCTAGTGAACTCAACTGGAATGAAAATCTTTAAGCACCTAGCATTCAAAAGTAACAAGTTAAGAAAACAAGAGCTGACGGAGGACAGTGAACAAGTGTGTGAAGTTTCAATCCATTCCAATTAGTGAGTACTTAGATACCAGATTACATACAAAACCTTAACCAAAAAATTCTAAGTCGAAAAATGGGCATAATTTTGTAAAAAAGCAAAATATAGTTATATATGTGCAATGTAAGTCAGTTTATCACAGTATATAAGTGTGTGAAGTTTCAATCCATTCCCACAACTGGTTACTGAGATACCAGCTTACATACAAAACCTTAACCAAAAATTTCTAAGTCAAAAAAGGAGCATAATTTTGTAAAAAAGCAAAAAAGAGTTATGTAACCTGTGCAATGTAAGTCAGTTTATCACAGTGAATAAGTGTGTGAAGTTTCAATCCATTCCCACAAGTGGTTGCTGAGATACCAGCTTACATACAAAAACTTAACCAAATCGGAACGCGGATGCTGACGCGGACGCGACGCATGGGCGAGTCCAATAGCTCTACTATTCTATGAATAGTCGAGCTAATGAAGGGAGCTGTTCTACATAATAAACAAGAGCTGTCTCCATAGGATGACACATGCCCCCCATGGCACTTTGAATGAATAGTTATGGCCGATGTTAGAGTTTAGGACCTTTGACCTATGGAGCTGGGTCTTGCGCACGACACGTCGTCTTACTGTGTCACACATTCATGCGTAGTTATTTTACAAGAGGGCCATGAAGGCCCTGTATCGCTCACCTGACCTATTTACCTAAAGATCAACAAGATTAACATTCGGACCAAGTTTCATTAAGATATGGTCATAAATGTGGCCTCTAAAGTGTTAACTAGCTATTCATTTGATTTGACCCCGTGACCTAGTTTTTGACCCGACATGACCCAGATTCAAACTTGACCTAAAGATCATCAAGATTAACATTCTGACTAAGTTTCATGAAGATACAGTCATAAATGTGGCCCCTAGAGTTTAACAAGCTTTTCCTTTGATATGACCTAGTGACCTAGTTTTTGACCCCATCTAACCCAGATTTAATCTTGACCTAAAGATCATCAAGATTAACATTCTGACCAAGTTTCATTAAGATATGGTCATAAATGTGGCCTCTACAGTGTTAACTAGCTTTTCCTTTGATTTGACCTGGTGACCTAGTTTTTGACCTGGCATGACCCAGATTCAAATTTATCATAAAGATCATCAAGTTTAACATTCTGACTAAGTTTCGAAAAGATATAGTCATAAATATGGCCTCAAGAGTGTTAACAAGCTTTTCCTTTGATTTGACCTGGTGACCTAGTTTTTGACCCCACCTAACCCAGATTTGAACTTGAGCTATAGATCATCAAGATTAACATTTTGACCAAGTTTCATTAAGATAAGGTCATAAATGTGGCCTCTACAGTGTAAACTAGCTTTTCCTTTGATTTGACCTGGTGACCTAGTTTTTTATCCTACATGACCCAGATTCAAATTGGACCTTAAGATCATCAATATTAACATTCTGACCAAGTTTCATGAAGATGCAGTCATAAATGAGGCCTCTACAGTGTTAACAAGCTTTTCCTTTGATTTGACCTGGTGACCTAGTTTTTGACCCCAGATAACCCAATATCGAACACGTCCAAGATTTTATTAAGGGTAACATTCTGACCAAGTTTCATTAAGATCGGGCCAAAAATGTTACCTCTAGAGTGTTAACAAGCTTTTCCTTTGATTTGACCTAGTGACCTAGTTTTTGATCCCAGATGACCCAATATCAAACTCGTCCAACATTTTATTGAGGGTAACATTCTGACCAAGTTTCATTAAGATCGGGCCAAAATTGTGACCTCTACAGTGTTAACAAGCTTTTCCTTTGATTTGATCCTGTGACCTAGTTTTTAACCCCAGATGACCCAATATCGAACTCATCCAAGATTTTATTGAGGGTAACATTCTGACCAAGTTTCATAAAGATTGGGCCAAAATTGTGACTTCTAGAGTGTTAACAAGCTTTTCCTTTGATTTGACCTGGTGACCTAGTTTTTGACCCCAGATGACCCAATATCGAACTCGTCCAAGATTTTATTGAGGGTAACATTCTGACCAAGTTTCATTAAGATTGGGCCAAAAATGTGACCTCTAGAGTGTTAACAGTCAAATTGTTGACGACGGACGGACGGACGACGACGGACACAGGGCGATCACTAAAGCTCACCTTTGAGCACTTCATGCTCAGGTGAGCTAAAAATCCATGCATGAATGACAATGATATGGACTGGACACGCCCATCAATGCACTATCATGAAAAATGACCTTTAATGTCTAAGTGTGACCTTGACCTTTGAGCTACAGACCTGGGTCTTGCGTGCGTCATGTCGTCTTACTGTGGTACACATTCATGCCAAGTTATTTGATAATCCATCCATCGATGACAAAGATATGGACCGGACACGCCCATCAATGCACTATCCTTTAATGTCTAAGTGTGACCTTGACCTTTGAGCTACGGACCTGGGTCTTGCGCGCGACACGTCGTCTTACTCTGGTACACATTCATGCCAAGTTATTTGAAAATCCATCCATTGATGACAAAGATATGGTCCGGACACGCCCATCAATGCACTATCCTTTAACATCGAAGTGTGACCTTGACCTTTGAGCTACGGACCTGGGTCTTGCGCCTGACACGTCGTCTTACTGTGGTACACATTCATGCCAAGTTATTTGAAAATCCATCCATCGATGACAAAGATATGGACTGGACACGCCCATCAATGCACTATCCTTTAATGTCTAAGTGTGACCTTGACCTTTGAGCTACGGACCTGGGTCTTGCGCGTGACACGTCGTCTTACTGTGGTACACATTCATGCCAAGTTATTTGAAAATCCATCCATCGATGACAAAGATATGGACCGGACACGAAAATTGCGGACAGACTGACAGACCGACAGACTGACAGACGGTTCAAAAACTATATGCCTCCTTTCAGGGGCATAAAAAAAATGAGTGTTATAACGAAATGCTGTCTGAAACTCAGTCCATCACTTTAACCTTTTTTACACTCAGTAAGTAATGAAAACACTTTATTCATTAAAAAAATCACATAAAATTGAAGGTGTGCCCCTTTAAAGTTCTGTATAACCTTGAAGACATTCTCAAGGTAACTAACAGTAATTTGAACCAAACGCCATTTCTTCGTATTGACTTCATTATGAAACATGTCTTCATTTCGAAACAAGAAACTGTTTTGTATTGATTTTTGCCAAGAAATGACAGAAAGAGTATCACTAAATTTCTGCCTCCTAGAAAGTGACAGTAGCATACACAGTCATGAGGTGATACTACTGAGCAAAAAGATCCTTTCACCTTATGGGTCATGGAACACTATTTTTGATAAGATAATTCATGTCTGTGCTCAGATTTTTTTCATCATTTTGCTTAAATTCACACAAGTAAGTTTAGTACTAACTAAAATAACATAACTAAGGCTATAAAATCTGCACAATGACATCCACACACTCTTAACTTTAACAAGAGCACCATCTTCCAGGGCTTCTCATCAATCCGTAACAATAGACTGATATTCAGCCTCTTCCCAACTGAATAAAAAAAGCATTACAGTTCCTAACTGTGGCAGCATAACTTCCCATAAAGACAAATAATATTTCCCAAAATCTTGTGGTAACCAATTTAATTATATTCTAACACAGGAAAAGATCGTTTGGTTTCATTTTATCTGACATGCCTGCATGCTAAGAATGAAGACATAGTCGTCCTAATGGCTGTTCAAGTTTATGTGCGTTAGTGTGTGCGTGCATCTGAAATTTTTGTCTGGACAATAACTTGACATGCATCGAGCAATCTTGTTTATATTTGGCACAAATGTTAACCTCAATGACACAGTGTCAAGCGCAAACCCTAGTTTCCTATCTCAAAGGTCAAGATCAGACTTGGAGGTCAAAGGTCATGTCAGATCTTCTACGGGCAATAACTTTGACATGCATAAAGAAATCTTGTTTATATTTGGCATAAATATTAACATCCAGGTTCCTATCTCAAAGGTCAACATCACAATTAGGGGTTAAAGGTCATTTTAGGGATTGTCCAGGCCATAACTTTGATAAGCATGGAGCAATCTTTTTTTATTTGGCATAAATATTCATCTCCATGAGACAGAGTGTTGCGGGCAAACCCAATTAAGGCCCTATCTCAAAGGTCAAGGACACAATTAGGGGTCAAAGGTCATTAAGAGCTTTCCGTGCCAAAACTGTGCTAAGTATGGAGCAATCTTTTCTTAATTTGTATGTTCACCTCCATGAGATGGGGTGTCGCATACAAACTCAAAGTCCCCATCTCAAAGGTCAAGGTCACACTTAGAGGTCAAATGTCATTTTAAAGATTGTCTGGGCTGTGACTTTGCCATGCATAGTTCAATCTTTTTTTATTCTGCATAAATGTGTGCCTGAATGAGATAGATTGTAGTACGCAGCTACCAGACCCCTATCTGGCTTCCTACTCACCTGCTAATGATAAAGGAATGTATGTTAAAGCTACAGTATTCAAGGAAAGTTGACCTAACAGCTAAATGCCAACTGTTTAAGGTAAAAAGGGCTAAAAATCTAAAAAAAAAAATTCAAGAGAGAGTAATGGTTCCTAACCTACTTACCACTAGATGATAATAAACAAGTGTATAAAGTTACAAAGCTGTAGCTCTTAAATTATTTAAAACACTTGGACCTTTAACCAAGAAATTCCAGTTTTCTAAGTACAAAACGGGACATAATTCGGACAAATGCATGAAAGATTTAGAGTTCTTGGCCTACTTACACAACTCATGATGATAAAGATGTGAACATAATTTCAAAGCTACTGACCACCAAAACAACAGAGGTCATGCACAGACAATAAGCAATGATACTATGAAATTGGACAAGCATAGGCCAAGGAGTTCTTTACTTTAAGCAACTGTTATCACTTTTGAGATCACCGTAACCTCGATCTTTGACCTTCTGACCCCAAAAACAGAAGTGGTCATCTACTGACAATGGGCAATCTTCCTATGAAGCCGACACTGACACTACTGCACTAAGTTCAGCTGTAACACCAAATTACCTATATGTTAATGACAGGAAGTACTTCGGTGGAAGAATTATCCCACAGAGTGACATTACAGTTTCACTAACAAAGGCAGCAATCTATAAATATAATATAGAATACAAAAATTTAGGACTGCAAAGATGTTTTCAAATGTTACAATAGTAGCATGCAAACTACATACTGTTGTGATGTCTCACGAGTCTGAAATTAAATAATCCAAAACCACTTCTTGGATGTAATAAGTCCAAACCTGTAATGTTTTGATTCACACATTTTGGAACATGGTTTTCCATTTAAAAAAAAAATATTGGAAATAAAATTGATTTTGATTAGTTTACCATTATATCAGCCAAATTTAAAATATCTCTTACTAATTTATTAACAGATATAATTATGTAAAAATGGATAAAATAATTATGTGAAAATGGATAAAAAATTTGGAAAAGGATATGCTGCATGCAACAAAAAATCTAAATAAAAAAAAAACATTTTGAATATACTTTGACAATGGAAAATTACTTTTAAAATGTCTCTAGTACTGAACTTCTTGAGACCATTAAAAAAGATGTGTACTTTAATTCAACAAATAGGAAACAATTAAAAAAATATAGATGCTGTTACCAAAAATATGTCAATCAAACAGCAATAACGTAGGAATACAAAAATGAAACACTGTCAGAGTACTCTACAAACAAGTAAAATTATACTATATACTAAAATGGAAATTATATAGAAAAAGTTACATGTTAGTAATACAATATATCGCATATATAATGTTCATACTCATGTATAATGCACAGTTGTTTTATTCCCGAGACCACACCCAAATCATGGGTGCGTATTATACACAGGTAATGATTTTCCAGCATCAAAACAAGTTTGTTAAAGATTCTCGCCATTTGGGTAAAGGGAAACTACTCTCCGCGCACATTATCTTGGCTAAAAACTATGACTGCAGTTACCTTCCATACTAGATAATAGTGGTATATTTTTCCTTAAACAAAATTAATTTTATATAAATTCAATATTTTGAAGAAAGATATATCAAAAATTGTAATATAATGACACTAATAAAATAAAATATTATCTTTTATCGAGATCAAACTGTGACAAAACTGACACGAGGCTTCATGCTATTTGATCTGTAAAGTTTAACAGACTGTAACAAAGGACTGTCACACTTATCGGTTTGAATTGAGAAGTTCATTTCATTTTGAAAGATGTCACTCTGAGATATTGAAAACAATTCCTTTCTATTTATTCATTAAAGAATTTAATTTTTAAAAAAGAAACAAGAAATATAACAATGTCTTACTGGTTTCATTTTCAAGAAAACAAAAATTGATAGTACAGCAAGACCGATTCAGTGAGTGCTCTCCGCGGCGGAGGTAATTTATTACCGTGTCAATGTAACTCTAACTTCCGTATTCAATCTACCTCAAAATTGACCAAAAATGTTTTTCCCCCTGGATTTTTGGCGAAAATTGAAGGGGTGCATATTATACATGGGTACGCATTACACATGGGTATCTACAGTAATAATGTCCAGAGGCGAATAATGTTAAGGAATGGAGAGACCATTTTAGACAGACTCAGCCAGACAGGCCTGAACTTTTAACTTTTTAAATCTTTCAGCTACTGATCAGTAAACATTTTGCCTTTTTTACTAGTCACTGTGGTACTTATACAAAAAGTGAGAAAGGTGAAAACCCTCTAATTTTGCAACAGCTGAATGATTATGAATTTATATCTGATGATCAATCATGAGAGATGATAAAAATAAGATCTTTTCTTTTTCAGTTTCCAAAGCAACTGACCAAGTTTGGTTAAACTCTGACCAGTAGTTTCAATATAAATGCTGCCCTTGATAGGAAATCACATATGAATGGTTAAATAGAATGGAATGAACATGTTTTAGAATGGCCTACCCATAACCTTTGACCATCACTACTTAATGTGTGTATATACAATATATAAAGTACACATAAAAACGTCAACTTGGTATCACATGTTATACCTGTACACATGGTGGTGGAAATACTTTGGAGGAAACACCATCCCTGCTTTTGTCAAAACTGGCTCACTTATAAATCCAGCTATCTGTTCAATCAAGTCATAGATTTTTAGTTTTCTTAAATGTGGTGTAACACTGAGGTCAGCTAATACACAATGAGGTCAGTTGATGCACATAAGGACAGGTGCTGCAAACCGTGGACAGCTGATGCACACTGAAGGCAGTCAGTTGCTGATGCACAGTGAAGACAGTCAGGTGATGTAGATATAAGTTAAATAAGAAGCTGAAGATTAGAAGCAAAACTATCTATACGTACAAATGTAGCAGTATCCGTCAAAAGTAAGTCTTTCCATCATCACAGTCATGTATGACATTAATCATCTTCATTTGTTCAATTTTCACTTACAGTTCTACAATCAAAAGACAACAGTTATCACTAGCAACCTCTAGACCAAGTCTAAGGATTGTTAGCTGATCTAGTTTTCAATGATAATACTTAAGAATGTGTGGTGTCAGAGCCAAACTGTTATTTTTAAACAATTCAGATAAGATGCTGAAAAATTCTCTAAAAAGCAATTAGTTCTCTTATATTTTAATCCATGTCCAAATGAAGGTTCACAGTTATGGTAAGTTTGAGTAGTTGTGATCCATTTTCAATGTCTTTTTCTTCTTTTAGCCTCTAAAAAAATAAATACCTGGCATAGTTTATTCAATGATATTATGCTCACTTTCCAGCTCTTTATGAGAAGTCATAATAAGGAAGAGGGTCATGATGACCATAATCCCTCACCTGTTAAATTTGGCCTTGGAATCATCAAGGACAGTAACTCTACAACACATGAAGGAATCTAGCCGGTTTTTGAGAGGAACCAAGATCTTATTGTGACTGAAGTTGTGTGTAAGTGTGGTTAAAATCAAATGTAAAAAGTCACTACTATCGTGTTCACAAAGTAAAAACAAGAGAACTGCCTTGCAGGTGCTGACGCTCATCTGATTTTTTTTTTGTATAATAGAAAAATTGTCCTACCCATGATTTTCTAAGTCCAAAAAGGGCCATAATTCTTGCAAAAAGCAGGATGGAGTTAAGTTTCTTGATGTACATAGTCAGCTTATGATGGTAAACAACTGTTGCAAGTTTCAAAGCAATAGCTCGAATAGTTTAGGAGAAAAGCTGACCTAAACATAAAACTTAACCAAGAAATCTGATATTTTCTAAGTCCAAAAGGGGCCATAAGTCTCGCAAAAAGCAGGACAGAGTTATGTTTCTTGCTGTACATGGTCAGCTTATGATGGTGAACAAGTGTTGCAAGTTTTAAAGCAATAGCTTTGATAGTTTAGGAGAAAAGCTGACTTAAACATATTACTCAACCAAGAAAATTGATTTTCTAAGTCCAAAAGGGGTAATAATTCGTGAAAAAAGCAGGATGGAGTTATGTTTCTTGATGTACAGTGTCAGCTTATGATGGTGAACAAGTGTTGCAAGTTTCAAAGCAATAGCTTTGATAGTTTAAGAGAAAAAGTTGACCTAAACATAAAACTTAACCAAGAAATCTGATATTTTCTAAGTCCAAAAGGGGCCATAAATCTTGCAAAAAGCAGGATGGAGTTATGTTTCTTGTTGTACAGGGTCAGCTTATGATGTTGAACAAGTGTTACAAGTTTTAAAGCAATAGCTTTGATAGTTTAGGAGAACAGCTGACCTAAACATAAAACTTAACCAAGAAAACTGATTTTCTAAGTCCAAAAGGGGCAATAATTCTTGCAAAAAGCAGGATGGAGTTATGTTTCTTGATGTACAGGGTCAGCTTATGATGGTGAACAAGAGTTGCAAGTTTCAAAGCAATATCTTTGATAGTTTAGGAGAAAAGTTGACCTAAACAAAACTTAACCAAGAAATCTGATATTTTCTGAGTATAAAAGGGGCCATAAATCTTGTAATAAGCAGGATGGAGTTATGTTTCTTGCTGTACAGGGTCAGCCTATGATGGTGAACAAATGTTGCAAGTTTCAAAGCAATAGCTTTGATAGTTCAGGAGAAGAGCTGGCCTAAACATAAAACTTACCAAGGAAACGCCGACACCGATGCCATTCAAGTGATGACAATAACTCATCATTTTTTTTCCAAAAATCAGATGAGCTAATTCACAAATTCCGGCTCTTTCAGGGGTCAATCAGCGGCCATAACATCGTAACCTATGATCTGATCGGATTGATTCATCATGGAATCCAAGATCTACTGTTGTTAAAGATATTTTGCAAGTTTGTATCAAATCAAACCATAAATGAAGTCTCTATATGGTTGCAAAAGCCAAAATAGGAAATTTTGGCCATTTAAGGGGCCATAACTCTGGAACCCATGATGGGATCTGGCCAGTTTTCGAAAGGAACCGAGATATTATGCCATTACAGTTTGACTAAAATTGATTGCAGAATGTGGTCTCGATCTATCATGTTCACAAGAAATTATGGCTAGATGGACGAATGACAGATGGACAACGGTTGATCACAAAAGCTCACCTTGTCACTATGTGACAAGTGAGCTAAAAAGCATTCAAAAGGTCTATTTAAATAAAAGTCAAAGAAATGTTATAAACTTGCACAAGGTTTCATTGCGAACATTAAGTTTTTAGACAGACTACCATTATGGAGAAAATCTGCATCAAATAACCTCTAATAGGCAGCATGCTAGGAAAAATCAATACAAACAGAGAAGTATTTTTTTACCTCCTTGATAAAGGTCTTATGTGAAATATATACCATTTCATATCAATCACATAAGGCAAAATTTAATTTCTGAAAATCCTATTTGAGATCTATTTAAGGAAACAAAACTGCTCATTACAAATAGAAAGATTCCTATTAGAGGTTCTGTATTAACCTCCTCCCATTAAGGTGCATGCAGTATGGTCTTAATTCATTATGAGCAAGTAATTTGCTAAGATATTGATTAAATTTTCAATTTGGTGTGCCAAATGATTGCAAAAACTGATTAGCCGAGTCCATTCCTGGTAGTCTTTACGAGTGGGCATTCTCAAAAGATAAAAGAAAGAAAGACTTGGGATTTTGACCAACCTGTGATGGATGAGGATGATTATAAACTAGACAACTGTAAATATGACTAACTAACATACATGACTAACAATAGCAGATTTTACATAATTATTTACAATGTATTTTACTTTACTTTATACATTCAATGTACACGGTAAAACTGCTACAATTTGTACACTTACTTAAGAAAGGAATCTATCTAAGACACAACATACATGTATACTGCTGTCAAACCTTTCAGTGAAGATATAACTTGCATTTCTTAAATTAGTCTTTGAATCAAACCAAGGCTAAAATTAAAATTCCTGGACGTACTTAAATAAAACGGATTTGAAATTGGATTTATTATTTATAATTTAATAGCAGTATATAATTATAATATAACTCTCATGAAGTTTTTCTCTTATCCAAATGGTATACATAGTACAGTGCACATTATACAATGCAATACTCTGAAAGATTTTTTTTTTTTTAAATAAAATTAGATTTTAATAACACTGACTACAGTGAACATTAATATTCTGTGTTTATATTAAGAATCAACAGCCACTCACAGTAATGTATTATAAGCTTGCTGCCAAAAGGTTTGACTGTGGAAAAGTTGTTTTGTATATCTGCCTTAGTAAGATTAAACTGGTCAGCATTTTCTTGATCTTGGACATTAATGTTTATTCATAACACTATTCTACTTGCAAAACCAATGAACTTACAATGATTTATAATGTCACAACCACCACAACAAGCCACATCTGCATAGTGTTTACAGATTTTATAGTATTTTCTCCATATTTCTTTTGTTTCTAATGAAACAGTCATACCACCTTCACAGTATTTTGAAGTTCATTTGGAGAATATGTTAAATTATCATTTTTTTGGATTGGTTGAAAGTTATACCAGCACAAGGTCAGGATTATGGTGACTTAAAGTTCCACTTAAATGGTGATGGTTGACTATAGGAAAGTTCACCTTGACTATTTTTGGTGTGGGGTGTATACATAGAGTCATCAATCGACAGCAAACCACCTGGAAAGGCTCCTTCCATAAAATGAAAGAAATTTTATATCGCAAGCGGGTTTTGGAACCCACTATAGATTGGGACAAGTAATTTGAAGTTAGTGGCCTTAACCAATCAATCATAGAAGCCCCATGATGAATAAAAAATGTCACTAATGTGACCTTGCCCTCATTATTCTATCATGCATAGCAGGTGTATAAACAGTTAAGCTTCCTTTATTCAATTTTCCAATTCCACAACCTTCTTTTATTCTATTTTCAAATGCCGCTACTGTCTTTTATTCTATTTCCCAATACTCCTACCTTCGTTGCTTCTATTTCCCAAAACCACTACCTTCTTTTATTCTATTTCCTAATACCGCTACCTTCTTTTATTCTATTTCCCAAAACCACTACCTTCTTTCATTTTATTTCCCAATACTGCAACCATCTTTTATTCTATTTTCCAATACTGCTACCTTCTTTTATAGCTTCTGATTTTTCTTTCCTTTTATTAATGGGTCTCAGCTACTTCAATGTGGTCTATCATGACAGATACAATTCTAGGGCAACCTGATATACTCTCCTTTGTTAATATCACTTAGTTGGCAAAGATGTTCCATAAATACAAATAACCTGCACTATAAAGAAACCTTACAATATTGCCAAAATGTGCCAAATATTCTTTCACAGGAGACTGAAATCAGAAATGTTCTATTCACAGAGAATTTAATCTTTGATGAATTATAAAGGCTCTATCTCTCTAACTTTTGGCATGACCTAAGTTCTAGCTTCTAGGAAAATGTTAAAAAGGCATAACTCATCAATTGGTGACTTAAAATGTTTTACCATTTTAATAAAGAACAAGAGACTGCTTTTTTAAAAAGCATATGCCCTGCCCTCCCTCCCCTCCAACTCCACACCCCGCTCCCTCCCACACACAACCATACTGCTTCACTTCAGTGAAAATGTAAGACATACTGACAAATTGTTTTTGCTATACTGATGAATTGTTTTTGCTGTTTTTGATGCATGAGTGTACAACGCCATTGAAGATGCTTTGTGTGTTGAAATAGGCGTTTAAGAAAATTTTCAAGTTTTCAAGTTTTTTAAGACAAGTTTTGAAAAAGCAATATAATTTCAATGAATTCACCCCAAATTTTTTCAAGTTTTAACAAGTTTAGAAATTAGACACAGCAGATATACATGCAGTTTAATATATAATAACCAAATTAGTGTGCATGCAGTAACAGGCTAATATACTTGTAATGGTTTAGTGTAATAATAACAAAGTGCCATCTTTGTAATACTGTTGCAGAATAGTATATTATATTTCTGACTTTGGTTCAATTTCGGGTCAATACGGATGGAGACTTTGGCAAATAACTGACCATGTATAAACTATACCCAAATAGGGAATTGTTAAACAACTGCAATATGTACCTACATTATATATCTCAAATGTTTTATCAGAACAAAGTTACTGTCTAAAACATTACAAGTATTATGTTATATATACTAGCAAAAAGGATGGTGATTAAAACATTATGCCGCAGCACCAATGTCTTTACCTGTAAACATATTTTAAATAGTTTGGAGGCGGAACAACCGTGCCAGCACTGGTCAATATCGGCTCGCTAATAAAACCAGCTACCTGTATAGAAATAACATGTAATATGTATACAATTACAGTAAAACCTGATCTAGTGACCATGTGTGTATTGAGATCACCTGGCTGTTATGATCACAATTTCTTTTTCTAACTGGAACAGTTATGGTGCCCTATGACCTGGGATTAAAGACGTTCTACCATGGAAAGCCAAATATACCTAATTATTTGAAAACCTGAAACAAACTAAACTTATTTGCAAAAAAATAATTAATAACATCTGCAATAATAAAAATAATAATTTAGCTTTTGTATAACATGAAACTTCTAAACTGTCACCTATTCCTAAATGAAATTGTTACACTGAAAGCCGAAGTGTTATATATCTTAACAAGAGCGCCGCCAAGCGAGGCAATATACGCCCAAAGGCTTACATCATAGGATGGAAGCAAAATTTTAAGAACTTGACTGTTGTAGCCCAAAGGACTGGAACAACAAAAGGAAAACTTCAAAAAACAAATCGAAGTCCACAAAAAAAATATTCAAAGTCTACAAAAAAATCCTTATCAGGTACAGGTATGTAAAAATAAACCTAAAAATTGGAAGTACCATCCATGTTGTACCACAGAAAAGTGGTCTCGGTTTTTCCCTAGGGCCAATAATAAAAAAGTTTCAAAACAAGCTATTTATAGTAATATAAAAGGGAAGTAAGTCAAAAAAAAATAAAATATTGTAAGTACAAAAAAGAGATCTGCCAAATAAAAACAAGAGCACTGCAATGCAGAGCAATATACACAAAGCAAAGTCATATATGATCTTTGACCCTTAAGTGTGACCTTGACCTTGAAGCGAGTCATCCGGAACATGCACTCTGCACATCGTCTCTGTGTGGTGAACATTTCTGCCAAGTTTCTTTGAAATCCTTCCAGCAGTTCAAGAGTTACAGAGCGGACACAAAACAAACTGATATGACTATTGACCCCTAAATGTGACATTGACATTGAAGCCGGTCGTCCAGAACATGCGCTCTGCACGTCATCTTGGTGTGGTGAACATTTGTGTCAAGTTTCTTTGAAATCCTTCAAGGGGTTGAAGAGTTATAGAGCGGACACGAAACAAACTGATATGACCTTTGACTCCTAAGTGTGACCTTGACCTTGAAGCGAGATATCCAAAACATGCGCTCTGCACATCGTCTCGGTGTGGTGAACATTTGTGTCAAATTTCCTTGAAATCCTTCAAGGGGTTCAAGAGTTACAGAGCGGATACGAAATTGCTAACGGACGGACGGACGGACACCAGCGTTATAACATAATACGTCCCTTTGGGCGTATAAAAAAAATTATGTTGTGAAAATATCTAAAAATTAACATTATGGAATAAGGTCAATCTGACTAAGTTCTCGATCTTCTTAAAAAGTAGATCTGATGACAGCCCATTCAAATTCAGCTTATGTAAAATCTGATTCCCAATATTGCTATTTTTATTCCCACCAATCTATTTTTATTTGAACCAATAAGACGACTTGTTTCAACAAGACTAAAAGGAACTGGATTTTAGCTGAATAATTTTCTTCAGAATTGACGCTTCATTATATTATGAACACAAGAGCACCGCCTTGCGGGTGCTGACGCTCATCTGATTTTATTTGTGTAATAGAAATATTGTCCTACCCATGATTTTCTAAAAAGTCTAAAAAGGGCCATCATATTTGCAAAAAGCAGGATAGAGTTATGTTTCTTGATGTACAGTGTCCACTTATGATGGTGAAAAACTGTTGCAAGTTTTAAAGCAATAGCTTTGATAGTTTATGAGAAAAGTTGACTTAAACATAATACTCAACCAAGAAAATGATTTTCTAAGTCCAAAAGGGGCAATAATTATTGCAAAAAGCAGGATGGAGTTATGTTGCTTGCTGTACAGGGTCAGCTTATGATGGTGAACAAGTGTTGCAAGTTTCAAAGCAATAGCTTTGATAGTTTAAGAGAAAAAGTTGACCTAAACATAAAACTTAACCAAGAAATCTGATATTTTCTAAGTCCAAAAGGGGCCATAAATCTTGCAAAAAGCAGGATGGAGTTATGTTTCTTGCTATACAGGGTCAACTTATGATGGTGAACAAGTGTTGCAAGTTTTAAAGCAATAGCTTTGATAGTTTAGGATAAAAGCTGACCTAAACATAAAACTTAACCAAGAAAACTGATTTTCTAAGTCCAAAAGGGCAATAAATCTTGCAAAAAGCAAGATGGAGTTATGTTTCTTGATGTACAGGGTCTGCTTATGATGGTGAACAAGTATTCCAAGTTTCAAAGCAATAGCTTTGATAGTTTAGGAGAAAAGTTGACCTAAACATAAAACTTAACCAAGAAATCTGATATTTTTCTAAGTACAAAAGGGGCCATAAATCTTGCAAAAAGCAAGATGGAGTTATGTTTCTTGCTATACAGGGTCAGCTTATGATGGTGAACAAGTATTCCAAGTTTCAAAGCAATAGCTTTGATAGTTTAGGAGAAAAGCTGACCTAAACATAAAACTTAACCAGGCAACGCCGACGCAGACGCCGACAACCGCTCAAGTGATGACAATAACTCATCATTTTTTTTCAAAAAATCAGATGAGCTAATAAGAACATGAGGTTTTGTCTCTAAACTATCTTTAAACAAGAGCTCGTTGAACATGAAATGCCCCCCTTGATGCATTCAGTAATTGCACAAAGAGCATAAGTTATTTGCTCACTGTAAACAAAAGTTCTACTGTTCTGGTTCAAAGTGACATTGACCTTTGACCTATGTACCTCAAAATCAACAGGGGTCATCTCCTGGTCATGATCAACCTCCCTATGAAGTTTAGTGATCCTAGGCCCAAGCGTTCTCAAGGTATCGTCTGGAAAGTGTTTAACTGTTCCAGGTCAATGTGACCTTGACCTTTAGCCTACAGATCTCAAAATCTATAGGGGTCATCTTCAGGTCATGACCAACCTCCCTATCAAGTTTCATGATCCTAGGCCCAAGCATTCTCAAGTTATTGTCTGGAAACGGTTTAAATGTTCAGGGTCACTGTAACCTTGACCTTTGACCTTAAAATCAATAAGGGTCATCTGCTGATCACGATGAACCTCACTACCATCTTTCATGACCTTTCAAAATGTTGAAAGCAAGGATCTGGTTGGAGAAGGTGAGTCTCAATAGCCTGTCGTCAGATCCAATGGGTAGTGTTAACTGGAGATGATTTTAATCAGATTGGGAATCAAGTGCAGTCTTCCAACTGGTTAAAAAACTTAGAAGAGAGACACAACTGTCTAGAAAAACAATTCAAACAGCATTATATTCTTATTGATTAATGACAATGTTACAGCCACCTATATTTTCCACCCACTTATTTAGGCACATAATATATAATCAGCATTACTTTGTAACTATAACATTTCTAAGACTGGCAGTAGTTACTTAACGGTAAGGAAAGTCAGATTTTATGGTTGCTAGGCAATGTCTATATGCTATCTGAAACATTGTTGTCAGTTCAAAAGATTTCTCATTTGATACTGTATAATTTGTGGACATTTCCATGTCAAGCACAGAATCACTGTAATTCTTAAATTACCCTTCCGTGTGTGCCTTATCTCTGCCTCACAGGTATTGAACTTAATAAAGCAGATCAGCTTTCATGTAATACTATAAAGAAACAGTTGCAAAATAAATAAGATTTGTAACAGTCACTCAGTTACCAATGCTCCCTCATTAAATCACTGAGAACATTCTGGGGAAAATTTGCAACAAAAAATGTCTTAACTCCTTGAAGGCTGACAGATTTACAGACCAGACAAGAAGAGTGACAGACCGATGGAACAAGAGAGCCAAGATGGCCCTAGGTCGCTCACCTGAGAAACACACCATAACAGTGTAAACATGTTTGATATAGTGATTTCATGGAAACATATATTCTGACCAATGTTCATTAAGACTGGACCAAAAATGTAGCCTTTTGAGTGTAAACAGTATTTTCTTTGATTTGACCTAATGACCTAGTTTTTGACCCCACATGACCCAGATTCGTGCTTGTCCAAGATTCCATAAAAACAAACATTCTCCCAAGTTTTGGGAGTGTATACAAGCTTTTCCTTTGATTTGACCAAGTGACTTGTTTTTTGCCCCACGTGACCCAGATTGGAAATCATTCAAGACTTTATGATAAAAACATTCTGACAAAGTTTTATAAAGATAGAATAAAAAAATGTGGCCCCTCAAGTGTAAACAAGCTTATTCTTTGATTTGCCTGGTGACCTAGTTTTTAACCCCACATGACCCAGATAAAAATTAATCTGAGATTTCACGTAGACAAACATTCTGACAAAGTTTCATGCACTGAAAACGAAAAATGCAGCCTCTATTGCATACACAAGGTTTTTCTTTTATTTTAACAGGGGACCTAGGTTTTGACCCCCGATGACCCAGATTCGAAATTAGGCCAAAGATCATCAAGATAAACATTTGCGACCAAATTTCATTAAGATATGGTCATAATTGTGGCCTCTAAAGTGTTATCAAGCTTTTCCTTTGTTTTGACTGGATTACCTTGTTTTTGACCCAACATGACCCAGATTCATACTTGACCTAGATGTCATTAAGACAAACACTGTGATCAAATTTCATGAAGATCCAGTGTAAAATGCAGTCCCTACTGCATACACATGGTTTTCCTTTGTTCTGACCTTGCTACCTAGTTTTTTACCCCAGATTACCCATATTCAAACTTGCATAAATCCCTAAATTAATTAGATTTTGACAAAACTTACGCTTCTACCATTTTCCACAGCCTTTCTGATGGCAGTTTTCACCTCCTGGGCATACAGGTGACCTGGACTTAGGGAGTCTTCTCTGTATTTACCCCGATATGTATCTGGTACTGGAACCTGCAAAAACAAAATAATTGCACTGCTCTTTAAGGCATCACTACTTCTGTGGGATCAATAATTTTCATTAGAGATCTCGTTTTCCTGTCTGAATGTCAACTGGGTGCATCAACCTGAGAAATTACCTTGACATCATAATAAATTATTTGTTCCTCTGTCTTGCAAGTAATTTAAAATCCAAATTTTCAAATGGAATAATCTTAAATGCTTATAAAAGAAAAACTATCCCTGGCAAATAATATTTAGTATGACATTGTGTTGAAATGTTCAGGATTAATGTCTTTTTCAACAATTTTTCTGTCATAGAATTGACAGTGTCTACTTGTAGCAATGAGCACTATGCCCAACTTAACAGTCCTGCCTCACAGGAATATCTAGTTCTCGCTACCATAACTTAACTCATGCTGTTTTTGGTTTTCTGATGGTCGCGTCCATGAAGCTATGGCGAGACCTCATTTGGTTAACTAACCAATATCAAACTGCAATATCTCGCACAGTCTCTCGTGAGAAACCGATGATGTCATTCAACAGTTCAGAGCATGTGGTTATTTTTAAAAATCAAGATAAAAAATTTACCTATTTATGAATTTAATTTAATCATAAACATAACCATTTTCGATAAAATTCATAAAAAATCTACCTTAGAAGATTTAAGTTCTCAGAAAAGGTCAGTAAATAATGATTTTATATCCCCTATTGGTTTTCAAAATGAAGAGTACCCTGATCAGGTGACAACTGCAATGGCGGACAAAATATTGCAGACAGGGGTACCAATTTGAAACTTGTGTTTATAACTTGTGTTCAAATTATGTTGCATGGATTATTTTATGCCAAATCAAAAGAAAAATGGATTAGAAATTTTTTAAAGTAAAAGGTGAGTCCATTCCATTTCATTTGATGAAAGTATAGCGTGACAGACTTCTGGCACGATTCCTGGTTAGGTTTCAGTACAGGATTCGTTTCAGCTCAGAGATCTGTAACAGCATATAAACATCTCTGAGCTGAATTTTTTTAGCTAGGGAATATCATGCCATAAACACCATCCAGTCACATAATACTGACATAGGCCTTACCAAGTCCTAGTACTATCCTCATTATGATGAGCGCCAAGCAAGGAAGCTACTAGTACAATTTTTCAAGTCATTGGTATGACGGGGCCAGGGGTGAACCCATGAGTTCTTAGCGCTTTACCACTAGGCTACTGAGACGGTACTTTCTGGCAAATAATTTTGATATTATAGTACAGTAACAGCGTATTTCCAAATAAACAAATACACTGTCCCAGTATTTTATATTTGAACTCCAAGAATTCATGTCAACCTGAAATTTTTATGCCCGTGAAAACTACTGTAAAAGCAGAAATTTTCGTGATGGTTTAATTTTCGCTATATTCGTGAGACCCTATATCTCTCAAAAATTAATCCTCGCATAAAAATTCACCATTAGTGTAATTCAAGTAGAATACTATTTTTACAATTTCGCGAATATTAAACCTCGTGAACATACTCAAAATGTCAAAGGACGGGATATGATAAGATACGCGAAATGGCCCCCTAAATAATTAGAATATGAAAACTCCATAACTGAAATTTAAACTGTCTAAAACAAAAAAGAAGATCATAATCGTTAAAACTATGACTTTTAATACCTTCAAAACCAAGTTATTTGTTCGACTCAGACCTTTAAAATAGTCGAGGTCTGTGACTTTTACCTTTTTACAAGCGATTTACACACTACATGCTCAATTTTCATTGTGAGCCGGACCTGGTGTCAAGCTGAAGTTTTGCTGAGAAAATAAGGTTACTAAAATATACATTTTTTAAGAAAAAGTCAGCTTGACACCCGCTCTGGCTCATATTGAATTTCCATTTTTTTCGCAATTTTTAGCCTCACTTTCTTTGAAGGAAACGGGATAAGGTGCTCATCTCTATGCAACCGAGCATCAAACAGTAACGTGGGAGTTTTGTTCTAATCATGAAACTGATAACTAAAAGTTGTTTTTATAAGAAAATTAAAAGTTTAGAGCCAAGTTTAATACAAAAGTGAAACTGAAAGTAGACATTTTAATGATCAGTTACGTGTTTTAGATCTACGTGAACTGTATTTCGGGATTATATTCAAGTTGATTTTGTTTATGCGGCATTTTTAAAGAAAGAATACAGTGTAATTAAAGTTGTTTAAAAAGAAAATTGTTATTGTTTATATAAATGTTATAGAGACAAGAAAGATAACTCATGCACACTGCAACTTGTAGACACATGTAGATAGTTCTTTTATGTAAAAGATATGACGTAGTTTGTACATAAGTCTCTGTGACACAATCGGTATGCACGACAGCTGAAATTTAATTTTATGCCTGGTGTCAGTGGTATGCGAGATCGATTCCCAATAAACTCTGTAAAACTTTTTTTCTGGCAAAAATGACAGAAAGTACCATTTGATAATTGCAAACCATATTTAGATTTTGTACTTTTAGCCGCGAGTTAAAATATTTTAAACCATTTAACCGTGTTATTTCTGTAATTAGTCAATTACTCTTTTACTGTATATCTGTGATAAAGTTATAAACATGTCTTTTTATACTTCTTTTTTATGACGTATGAAAAATAGTAAGTCAACAACTCAGAATTGTTTCATCAATTTTAAAACACTCCGTTTCATCGCCATACGAAGTTTCATAAATAAATGTATGTTGAGTCAATTAATGTCACTGACATGTCATTTCCGGTGTGAAAAATTTTATTTTATGAATAAAAGATAAAATCCCTATAGATTCTATAACCATTTTAAAAACAAAATAGCTAAGCTATATTTGTGTTTAAAGAATATCTAAAATATCGAAAGATGCGTCATTTTATTATTGTTTTTAATAATTTATTGTAGGTTGATTGTGATTTGTTTTGATTTGCGTTTTAAAGCCGTTTTTCAACAGTAACGGACAATTAACTTAATCAGAGTTCCTGGATTCTGTACCAGTAAAAACCTGTTCTCCTTAAGTAACTGTCAACTTCCCCACATGATTATGAGAGGAGGATGAATGATTATAGTCACAATACCCCTTATCAAATCGTCACAGAGAAAAAACACCTCGCCCGGGGATCACACTCGCGATCCTGCGATCCGCAAATCTGCGGTGGCCTTACTGAGCTTGTGAAGCAAGTTCTACAACTTACACAAATCAATTTCGACATTTCATTCCTGATGAATCCATCATCAGGATAAGAGCAGAGAAACCAGTTTCCCTGTTAATGACAAGCATCCAAGCAAGTGAGCTACTGGTAATATTTCTCACATCTTTGGTATGACGGGGCCGGAGATCAAACCCAATACCACCCCCCGCCCCACCGGAGTCAAAGCAGGCTTGGACTAGCTAGGCTCTCTGCACTGTTCATAAATACGCTTTTGAAATGAAGGCACATATGCAGGTGTTATGTTTTCTCTCTCTCTCTTTTCTAGAATAACTCTAATGATTTTTAAAACAAGAGGGCCATGAAGGCCCTGTATCGCTCACCTGACCTATTGACCTAAAGATCATCAAGATCAACATTCTGACCAAGTTTCATTAAGATATGGTCATAAATGTAGCCTCTAAAGTGTTAACTAGCTTTTCCTTTGATTTGACCCGGTGACCTAGTTTTTGCCCCCACATGACCCAGATTCGAACTTGACCTAAAGATCATCAAGATTAACATTCTGATTAAGTTTCATGAAGATACAGTCATAAATCTGGCCTCTAGAGTCTTAACAAGCTTTTCCTTTGATTTGACCTAGTGACCTAGTTTTTTAACACACCTGACCCAGATTTAAACTTGACCTATAGATCATCAAGATTAACATTCTGACCAAGTTTCATTAAGATATGGTCATAAATGTGGCCTCTAAAGTGTTAACTAACTATTCCTTTTATTTGACCCCCGTGACCTAGTTTTTGACCCGACATGACCCAGATTCGAACTTGACCTAAAGACCATCAAGTTTAACATTCTGACTAAGTTTCATGAAGATATAGTCAAAAATGTGGCCTCTAGAGTGTTAACAAGCTTTTCCTTTGATATGACCTAGTGACCTAGTTTTTGACTCCATCTGACCCAGATTTAAACTTGACCTAAAGATTATCAAGATTAACATTCTGACCAAGTTTCATTAAGATATGGTCATAAACGTGGCCTCTACAGTGTTAATTAGCTTTTCCTTTGATTTGACCCGGTGACCTAGTTTTTGACCCGACATGACCCAGATTCAAAATTGCCCTAAAGATCATCAAGTTTAACATTCTGACTAAGTTTCATGAAGATATAGTCATAAATGTGGCCTCTACAGTGTTAACAAGCTTTTCCTTTGATATGACCTAGTGACCTAGTTTTTGACCCCACCTAACCCAGATTTGAACTTGAGCTATAGATCATCAAGATTTGACCAAGTTTCATTAAGGTATGGTCATAAATGTGGCCTCTAGTGTAAACTAGCTTTTCCTTTGATTTGGCTTGGTGACCTAGTTTTTTATCCTACATGACCCAGATTCAAACTGGACCTTAAGATCATCAATATTAACAATCTGACCAAGTTTCATGAAGATACAGTCATAAATGCGGCTTCAACAGTGTTAACAAGCTTTTCCTTTGATTTGACCTGGTGACCTAGTTTATGATCCCAGATAACCAAATATCGAACTCGTCCAAGATTTTATTAAGGGTAACATTCTGACCAAGTTTCATTAAGATTGGGCCAAAAATGTGACCTCTAGAGTGTTAACAAGCTTTTTCTTTGATTTGACCTGGTGACCTAGTTTTTGACCCCAGATGACCCAATATCGAACTCATCCAAGATTTTATGGAGGGTAACATTCTGACCAAGTTTCATTAAGAATGGGCCAAAAATGTGACCTCTAGAGTGTTAACAAGCTTTTCCTTTGATTTGACCTGGTGACCTAGTTTTTGACCCCAGATGACCGAATATCGAACTCGTCCAAGACTTTATGGAGGGTAACATTCTGGCCAAGTTTCATTAAGATTGGGCCAAAATTGTGACCTCTAGAGTGTTAACAAGCTTTTCCTTTGATTTGACCTGGTGACCTAGTTTTTGAACCCAGATGACCCAATATCGAACTCGTCCAAGATTTTATGGAGGGTAACATTCTGACCAAGTTTCATTAAGATTGGGCCAAAAATGTGACCTCTAGAGTGTTAACAGTCAAATTGTTGACGACGGACGGACGGACGGACGACGGACGACGACGGACGCCGGACACAGGGTGATCACTAAAGCTCACCTTTGAGCACTTTGTGCTCAGGTGAGCTAAAAACGGAGGAATGTATATACATGTAGCTAAGGTATCACAGAGGGGGACATGGATGCTTTTGTCATACTGAAACGTGCGCACGTATTACTTACTTTGTGCGCACGTAATATCTATTACTTGCGCACGTAATAAGAATTTCGTTACGTGCGCATGTAATAGTATTAAACATCTGCACACGTATTAGTATAAAAATACCTCTGCGCACATATCACTCGGCATGATTGAAAACTTACTATGGAGATCTATTATTAGCTATTACATGGGCACGTGCATAGCTGTTTCTTAGACTGACACGTGCGTACTGAGCAACTATGCCGGTTCTTTATCGCTGCAGCCGTTTCGTCTCGAATCTGTCTGTCTTTCTATCTGAGGAAAGGAAAAGCGGTAATCCAGAGGAAAGTCGAGGCATCTGCTTCTCATTGTGCAACCATGACCTATTGTTATTTTGTAAACAATTTATACCTACCGCTCTACTGAATTCAGTGTTTAATACCATTAAAATAAAATCAAATGTCTTCATGCGCGCATACAAATGTTACTACTTGGGTATATCCCAGGTCGTCTTGTAAACTGATTTTAATATAAATGCAATATATCATATAAATGCAATTGTAATTGGAATATAACATAATGCAGTAAAATCAACAACAAAAAATCTTTCATCTATAACCAAAAATCTTTTGCAGGAAATCGGAAGCACTTTACATTACATATATAAGGGCATTTTGGCGGGAAACTGCACGTGCCTTTCATGTCACTCCTTCCGTAATGATCTTACATACGCTTATATAGTTTCGTGTCAAAGGAAACGTTTTTGATTAAATTAAGTTGAATAAACTACATAGATATGCTTCCATAGTTGTAATACCGATCTAACTCGGTTCCGGCAAGATTTCTGCGGGTACTTGTTTTAATTATGTGGTAAGGATTTAGTAATATTCAACTCGTATATTATTTATTCAAGTAAAATGAACACTGTCGTTTTTTCAACTTACTTGATGAAGATACTTCATTACATATTTAAACAAGAGCTGTCACTAATGGTGACAAATGCCCCTGCAGCACCTTGACCTTTGACCCCAAAGTCAGTAGGGGTGGTGTACTCATAAAGTACTATCAGCATGTAAAGTTTGAAGGTCCTGGGTGAAGTGGTTCGCAAGTAAAGTGCCTTCATGCAAAAAGTTAACGTTGGCCCCTGCAGGGTTTTTTCTAGCTAATTTGGGAACATAGCCTATACCCCCAGTATTGGGAATTTTGACGCGTAAATGTTCCAAATTGGGAAATATTTAGTCCCATAGGATATAGTAAGGATGTGTTTAAGCACTTTTTCATACACTTATTTCACATTGTACAACCTCTTTAACAGACTTCCATTACAAAATTGTCCATAATTTGGTCAATTTTTGTGCAATTTTGATGAAATTTTTTTCAGAATGTAGATTGTGAATTTTTGCACTCATTTTGGGAAAAAGACATACTTTTTGGCATTGGGAATATAGCCGAAAAACGGCTATAAAAACGGCCGAAAAAAAACCCTGCCCTGTGACCTTGACCTTTGACCTGGTGGCCCCAAAGTCAATAGGGTTGGTGTACTCAATAAGTACTATCAGCATGTGAAGTTTGAAGGTCCTGGGTATAGTGGTTCGCGAGTAAAAGGCCTTCATCCAAAAAGTTAATGTTGGCCCCTGTGACCTTGACCTTTGACCTTGTGATCCCAAAGTCAGTAGGGGTGGTGTACTCAATAAGTACTATCAGCACGTGAAGTTTGAAGGTCCTGGGTGCAGTGGTTCGCGAGTAAAGTGCCTTCATGCAAAAAGTTAATGTTGGCCCCTGTGACCTTGACCTTTGACCTGGTGACCCCAAAGTCAGTAGGGGTGGTGTACTCAATAAGTACTATCAGCATGTAAAGTTTGAAGGTCCTAGGTGCTGTGGTTTGCAAGTAAAAGGCCTTCATCCAAAAAGATAACGTTGGCCCCTGTGACCTTGACCTTTGAACTGGTGACCCCAAAGTCAGTCGGGGTGGTATACTCAATAAGTACTATCAGCATGTGAAGTTTGAAGGTCCTGGGTGCAGTGGTTGGCGAGTAAAGTGCCTTCATGCAAAAAGTTAACATTGTGACTAACGAACTAACTAACAAACGAACGGACGGACAGTTGAAAAAAATATGCCTCCCTTCGGAGGCATAATAAACAAGAGGACCATGATGGTCCTGAATCGCTCACCTGTCCCAACATGACCCAGTTTTGAACTGAGTATGACATCATTTTTTTTCTATTATTTGACATAGTGACCTAGTTTTTGAGCTCATGTGACCCAGTTTTGAACCTGACCTAGATATCATCAAGATGAACATTCAGACCAACTTCCATACAGATCCCATGAAAAATATGGCCTCTAGAGAGGTCACAAGGCTTTTACATTATTTGACCTACTGACCTAGTTATTGACGGCACGTGACCCAGTTTCAAATTTGACCTAGATATCATCAAGATGAACATTCTGACCAATTTTCATGAACATCCATTCAAAAGTATGGCCTCTAGAGAGGTCACAAGGTTTTTCTATTTTTAGACCTAATGGCCTAGTTTTTGATCGCAGCTGACCCAGTTTCGAAATTATTCTAGATATCATCAAGATGAACATTCAGACCAACTTTCATACAGATCCCATGAAAAATATGGCCTCTAGAGAGGTCACAAGGTTTTTCTATTATTTGACCTACTGACCTAGTTTTTGAAGGCACATGACCCAGTTTCAAACTTGAACTAGATATCATCAACGTGAACATTCTGACCAGTTTTCATGAAGATCTTTGAAAAATACGGCCTCTAGAGAGGTCACAAGGTTTTTCTATTTTTAGACCTTCTGACCTAGTTTTTAACCACAGTTGACCCAGTTTCGAACTTGGCCTAGATATCATCAAGATGAACATTCAGACCAACCTTCATATAGTTCCCATGAAAAATATGGCTTCTAGAGAGGTCACAAGGTTTTTTTATTATTTGACCTACTGACCTAGTTATTGACGGCACGTGACCCAGTTTCAAACTTGACCTAGATATCATCAAGGTGAACATTCTGACCAATTTTCATAAGATCCATTCAAAAGTATGACCTCTAGAGAGGTCACAAGGTTTTTCTATTTTTAGACCTAATGACCTAGTTTTTGACCGCAGCTGACCCAGTTTCGAACTTGGCCTAGATATCATCAAGATGAACATTCAGACCAACTTTCATACAGATCCCAAGAAAAATATGGCCTCTAGAGAGGTTACAAGGTTTTTCTATTATTTCACCTACTGACCTAGTTTTTGAAGGCACGTGACCCAGTTTCGAACTTGACCTAGATATCATCAAGATGAACATTCTGACCAATTTTCATGAAGATCTTTTGAAAAATATGGCCTCTAGAGCGGTCACAAGGTTTTTCTATTTTTAGACCTACTGACCTAGTTTTTGACCGCACGTGACCCAGTTTCGAACTTGACCTAGATATCATCAAGATGAACATTCTGACCAATTTTCATGAAGATCTTTTGAAAAATATGGCCTCTAGAGCGGTCACAAGGTTTTTCTATTTTTAGATCTACTGACCTAGTTTTTGACCGCACGTGACCCAGTTTCGAACTTGACCTAGATATCATCAAGATGAACATTCTGACCAACTTTCATAAAGATCCCATGAAAAATGTGACCTCTAGAGAGGTCACAAGCAAAAGTTTACGCACGGACGACGGACGCTGCGCGATCACAAAAGCTCACACTGTCACTTTGTGACATGTGAGCTAAAAATTACCGAAAATATGAAAAAATGGAAACTTGTAAGACAAAGTCCTGCCTCCTGGTTTATTCGACAAAGGTTTTGTGTTATACGAATGTCACACAACAAGAACATTCCGTGTACAAAAAAAAAAATCACTAAATACATAAGGAGATATAGAAGCAAAATTTTTTATTTTAAAAAGTTAATATTTCATCAAGTATGTGAAATAAATCGCTAAATTACTATAAATCCAAAAAATGCAAAACTGTTTCTATGTTGCTATGGTAACGCATATGAATGAAAGTTTTGAATTTTAGTTTAAGAAATTTTCTTGATACATAGATCTAATAGTTAGAGAATAAGCCAATGTGGATGTATAAAATAAAAAAAAATCTTATTTCTTAAAAGAGATTTCGGTCGTCTTACATGAATGAGTTATCTCCCTTGTTTTTGCACGATTATTCTGTCTTAGAATACAAAATAAAAATTTGTTTCAAGAAGTTGGATCACTGTGTATTGTGACGAGATACAATTTATAGGGTTCAGCAATATAAACTAAAATATATTGCAAAATAGTTTTCTATACCCCCACTCTAAATGATCAAATATCTTTTCAGCGGAAGTCTTAGATAGATGTAATAATCAATTATTTTTGGTTCATTACCGATGTCTGGTCATTATATCTAGGTGGATTTTCAAAAATATAGTTAATTACCAATGGAATGGTGTTGTTTTACATGCATATTTAGTGGGGGCCATTTTTGGTCCTTATCATATCCCGTCCTTTGCGAAATTCTGACCCAGTGAAAATATATGCTTTCAAAGTATCTGATATCACAATATTCAGAAAGACATAGGTCATTACCTTTTTCAGACTAAGGGATGTATGTCACTTTGAAAGGTCAATAAAGTTCACTTAAGGTCACAGAAGCTACTGACCCCTGTATACACTTGTACTACAAGAGCTATGCAGGTTGTTCACTTATACCTGCAACTAACTTGTAGTGGTCATTTATTAACCAAGTCTGCTGACACCTGATTGTTAAATGACTTTGTACTGAGTAGTAGATCAATGACTTTGAGAGGTAGTTAAACTGGTAGAAGCAACAAGTGTAGACCACTGACATAAGCAACCCCTTCACCTGCACAGGCACTGACTTCTGACTTGCAACACTATCACATTGAAAAGGCCAGTGGCTCTAATATATAACAGGGAGTTGATCATGATGTACTGCTGACCTGTACACATTTCTAACATAATACAGGTCAATGATTGGTAAATAAACATTCTAACAGTTTGTTGTACAGTTTGGTTTTAAGGTCAGTGATGTTTTTGTACTTTTAATAATGAAACAGTCCGTTATTTAGGTAGTGTTATTCAGTACGATTGTGGTTCTTTCCTAAATAAGGCAAAGTAAATCACACTGACTTTCCTTATCGGCAGACGAGTATATAAATTGAACTCTCAAACCTCAAAATCAAATTATAAAGTTCACTGACTTGTACAAAATATCAACTTGTGAAGACATTCAACTACAACTATCATTCTCAAATTGAACTATATGTCTAACTATTTTCATGATTTAATGAAGAGAAATATTTAAGTGCCAATTTTGGAAATGAACTTTTTTCACATACTGGACTTGATCCATTCATTGAAAATGTTAGAATTGTCATTTTAAAGTCCTGTGCAAAATACTGCAAAAAAGGCAATGAAATGTTCAACTGATATATTGTACTAAATGATCAGTAAATAACAAACAAAATGAAACCTTTCTATTTAAATCACATAGGATCTATTATTTAATGTAAGAAAACCAATCACTTAATATAACAAGAGGGCCAAGATGGCCCTAGGTCGCTCACCTAAGAAACACTCCATAACAGTGTAAAACATGTTTGACCTAGTGATTTCATGGAAACAAATATTCTGACCAATTTTCATTAAGATTGGACCAAAAAATTGGTCTCTTGCGATAAAACAAGCATTTTCTTAGATATGACCTAGTTTTTGATCCTAGATGACCCATGTTCAAACTCGACCTAGATTTTATCAAGGCAATCATTCTGACCAAAATTCATGAAGATCAACTGAAAAATACAGCCTCTATCACATACAGATGTTTTTTCTTTGATTTGACCAAGTGACCTAGTTTTTGACCTCAGATGACCCATATTCAAATTCGACCTAGATTTTATTAAGGCAATCAACCTGACCAAATTTCATAAAAATCAATTGAAAAAAACAGTCTCTATCGCATACACAAGATTTTTCTTTAATTTGACCTAGTGACCTAATTTTTGACCTGAGATAACCCATATTCAAAATCGACCTAGATTTCATCAAGGCAATCACTCTGACCAAATTTCATGAAGATCAATTGAAAAATACATCCTCTATTGCATACACAATGTTTTTCTTCGATTTGACCTAGTGACCTAGTTTTTGATCCGAGATGACCCATTTTCGAACTCAGCCTAGATTTTATCAAGGTAATCATTCTGGCTAAATTTCATGAAGATCAGTTGAAAAATACCGCCTCTATTGCATACAAAAGGTTTTTCTTTGATTTGACCTAGTGACCTAGTTTTTGACCCGAGATGACCCATTTTCGAACTTGGTCTAACTTTCATCAAGGTAATCATTCTGACCAAAATTCATGAAGATCAATTGAAAAGTACCGCCTCTATTGCATACACAAGGTTTTTACGTGATATGACCTAGTGACCTAGTTTTTGACCCCAGATGACCCATTTTCGAACTCGGCCTAGATTTCTTCAAGGTTATCATTCTGACCAAAATTCATGAAGATCAATTGAAAAATACCGCCTCTATCGCATACACAAGGTTTTTCTTTGATTTAACCTAGTGACCTAGTTTTTGACCCGAGATGACCCATTTTCGAACTTGGCCTAGATTTCATCAAGGCAATCATTCTGACCAAAATTCATGAAGATCAATTGAAAAATACCGCCTCTATCGCATACACAAGGTTTTTCTTTGATTTGACCTAGTGACCTAGTTTTTGACCCGAGATGACCCATTTACGAACTCGGCCTAGATTTCATCAAGGCAATCATTCTGACCAAAATTCATGAAGATGAATTGAAAAATACAGCCTCTATCGCATACACAAGGTTTTTCTTTGATTTGACCTAGTGACCTAGTTTTTTGACCCCAGATGTCCCATTTTAGAACTCGGCCTAGATTTCATCAAGGTTATCATTCTGACCAATATTCATGAAGAAGAATTGAAAAATACAGCCTCTATCGCATACACAAGGTTTTTCTTTGATTTGACCTAGTGACCTAGTTTTTGATCCGAGATGACCCATTTTCGAACTCGGCTTAGATTTCATCAAGGTTATCATTCTGACCAATATTCATGAAGATTAATTGAAAAATACCGCCTCTATCGCATACACAAGGTTTTTCTTTGATTTGACCTAGTGACCTAGTTTTTGACCCGAGATGACCCATTTTCGAACTCGGCCTAGATTTCATCAAAGTTATCATTCTGACCAATATTCATGAAGATTAAATGAAAAATACAGCCTCTATCGCATACACAAGGTTTTTCTTTGATTTGACCTAGTGACCTAGTTTTTGACCCGAGATGACCCATTTTCGAACTCGGCCTAGATTTCATCAAGGTTATCATTCTGACCAATATTCATGAAGATTAATTGAAAAATACAGCCTCTATTGCATACACAAGCTAAATGTTGACAGACGACGGACGACAGACGACAGACGACGGACGACAGACGCCGGACATCGAGCGATCAGAAAAACTCACCTGAGCATTGCTCAGGTGAGCTAAAAATAAAATAACTTTTTCATTTACTGACAGATCATTAGACAAACGACCACTGTGTGCATCAGTGTTACTCGTATCATGCTAGGCATGATTGATTCTGCCTTTGCAACCAGTGCAGATCATGATCAGCCTGCACATCTGTGCAGTGTGATCAAGATCTGCACTGTTGCAATTCAGTTAGTATCTTTTTGGTAAGCACCCCTTTTAACAGTTAATTGTACTGTCCAAATTGAAAGATGGACAAGTTCATTATAGAAATTTCGCAAGGTAAGGGTTTAATTATAAATAATAAACATGTTTATATCTATCTGCTCAACTTCCATGTTTTCCTAAATGTTTTCCTAAATGATAAGTACTTCTGTAATATTTCAGAATGTGCCAATTGATTTCCCTCTGCTGGTAGTGTAGTGATTAACTCCCCTAAATAAAACACTAATGATGGTAGTAAGCAAATGTTCCAAATGAGTAACTTACAATGCTTAAATCAGCGCTCCCAGTATAATACCTGTTACATGCCGAATGACAGGCAGTTCAGAGTGAATTGGGACTTCTTTAATTGGGAAAAAATATCCATATTTAGCACTGGCAAAGGGTTTGAATGTCAGACCCATGAGCGTTTATAAACAAAAGCTCCGCCAAGCTGGGCAATATATGCCCAAAGGGTTATATCAGAGGAGAACGGAAGCAAAATTTAAAGAAAAAGGAAATTTTGGTGGAAATAGTGAGCGGGAAAGCAGGGTGTGTGTGTGGAGGACTGGAGGTGGTGACAGAATACTAAAAGGCAAGAAACTAAGATTTCTTGGGGTGTGGAGTTAATGTGGGGGTGTTAATGGGGGGAGGGTTGTTGTAATGTAGACAGTTACAGTCTGCACATCGTCTCATCACCACCTGCCTATATACCAAGATTCAAGTCAATACCTTTAATATTTTTTAAGTTATGCTCTTGACACAAAATATGACAGGCAGCTTTGACCTTGCTGTGACCTTGACCTTTGACCTCCCCCACTGGTTCATGTTCTCTACACATTGTCTCATCACCACCTACCTACATCCCAAATTAGAAGTCAATAAGTTTATCAAGGGTGGGATAGACCATTGATGAGAAAAGCGGGGTTTGAAGAGGCAAAGCCCCTGTGGGGCCCAGGGGGCAAAGCCCCCATAAGAAATGCAATTTAGGCATTTCTGAACCATTTTGATAGGGTTTCTTGGCAGCTTTTACTGTCTATGGCTCTATCTAATATTCTCGCCATTATGTCATTAATTTTCAATCACAATTCCAAGTTATAGATCTAAGTTATGTTGGTCAATAGCTATACATAGCTAATGTTGTCTGTATTATATGTAACATCGACTTTAAATAAAATTTGTATCTCTTGTATCTAAGTTAACGTTATTTATTCTCTGATCGCCATTTTTTTTTTAGTCCAAACTGTTCACATATGTAAGCAGCAGGAAATCGTTTTTTTTTTATGCCAAGTTTGAAGTCAACACCTTGAATGGTTAATAAGTTATGCTCCTGCAGGGTTTCAGAAATCCCATGCCCGGAGCCCGGGGGCTACCAGAAAATTCTGTCGGGCTACTAAATATTTTCAGAGCGTGCCCGCCGGGCTACCTTAAAACCATATATCGAGTAGTCCGGAAATCAATAATCTAGTCTTCATGCATAACTTTGACTGTTTAAAATAATCCCCTTGTTTATCGAGTAATACACGCCTGAGGCATTAATTATTTTAGGACCTATTGTCACAGTTGGCAAACAATTACCGGTTTTAATCGTACCTGGAAGCAAATGTTTATGTGTACACACAAGATTTTAGACTGCAAACTAGTCTTAACATTACTTCATTTTACCGCCATCTGCCAAAGTGTACTTTCATTTTTGCTGACCTCAATATTTATCAAGTAGGAATCAGTGAAGACACATACAACAAGGCTTTATAATCTATCACACCTGACAGTTTCACTGATATTCTGCCAGAGGACTTGAGGACCAGTGCAGACAAGCTAAATGTTGACGGATGGACAAATGGATAGACAGCAAAACCAATATGTCTCCGATGAAAATAGGGAGACATTATGATTTTTTCACAAACATATCCAAATGTGGAGCATCATATTTGGGACTACCTGGGCCTCTATCTCAGACTTCAAATGTCTTGCATCCACAGCTTGTCTTTGCTGTGGGTTGAAACCTGCTTTGGATGTATATGAAGAAATATTTCATTAATTAGATGGAAGCTATCAAGTTAAGCTTGCAGACGTTTGGTTGTTCTATGCCACAGCTTGCAGAGATGGTCAGAAACTGAACACAGGGTCTTCCTCTATCATCAAAACTTAGATGTTTCTTCAAACTCAACCAAGCAAAGAAACTTCACATGTATTTCTAAGTACAAACTATAAAAACTTACTTACAATATGAACCCAGTCCTCCTTTGGTAAATTGTGTTGTTTCAATCTTGATGGACTGATTTTAATCAGATTTTCTGTGTTTCCATGATATGCACTGAAATATTCACATAGCGGTACATTGGATACATTTATTAAATTTTAATTAAATGATTAATCAATCATATATGGGAAAATAACTTAGAACAGGATTATCGATTGAAATAAATGATGTTGTCTCCACCATGAAATTATTTTCTTCACTGTACACTGGAAGTATAATGTTATGACCATTCCATGGTTAAAAGACAGTCCTGGTGGTTAGGGTGTCTGCCGCTCATCCAAGAGGTTGACATTTTGAGCCCCAATAAAGTTACAATCACACCATCTCATATGGCACCAGTACTGGTTTTTTGATATTTTAAAACTGACACTAAGTTACATTTAAATCTGTAATCCACCCCAAAATACTTGTTAAATAGCAACGTGAAATGGCAGGAGACAAAATAAACATGAAATGAGAGTAAGACAGATACATCTAGATGGTGTCCCCACTTACTACCGCAGCATGGTTATATGTTAATTGTTGACAATTAGTAAACTTTCATATTACCTTGTAGTGGGGTTACCAGTCTGTTATGGCTGTAGGACAAATAGTAAAATATATGCGAGCGACACAAATTCTAGACCCTTTGTGCAAATATTTTACTAAGTCAAGGATCATAACTTCTAGTGCACAACTATCCTGAACAACATTTCATTCTTATAAAGGCTCACGACTGTAGGGTAACTACTGCTTGAGATAAGTGTGACACAGACTTTTCATCCTTTTATGCATACATGTCATTTTGACTGTCAATGGACATTGTAACTCTGGTCTTGCTCTGTGAAATCCCAAGCAAAAGGTGCACAACTTCACATGCAGAATAATATTCCTACATGGTTTCAAGACTCAAGGTCAAACACTTTTTGAGATATGTGCAACACAAAGTTTTAGGC
This sequence comes from Mercenaria mercenaria, assembly GCF_021730395.1. Classification (NCBI taxonomy): domain Eukaryota; kingdom Metazoa; phylum Mollusca; class Bivalvia; order Venerida; family Veneridae; genus Mercenaria; species Mercenaria mercenaria. The sequence continues at coordinate 7,242,975 of NC_069362.1, read as the reverse complement.
CCTTTTATGCATATTTCTGACTAATCTAATATATTAATTGTGTACTTACTTTTCTAGAACGATAAAGTCACTCTGTTTTGTGTAGGATTTTGCTAACCTCAAGGCCAAATCATTTGCTTCAGACCTAGAAAAGTGGGAAATTCAGTCTTAATATGTCAAAAATACATGTAGTGGCCAGACTGCTTACTTGTGAACTTATTTTCTTTGAACCATTTACACAAACTAAAGTAACAGCCAACCATTCCAATTGAAGCTCTAGTTCCAGTATGAAATGTTTGGTAATATAGTTAAGACAGGTAAGGAAAATGCATTTTACTGTTATTAAATGAGATCAACAAATACTGGCTTCAGCAAAGTATCTTTTGAAAATTAAACAATGAAAAATAATAGTTTTCTTTAGAAACTATTTCTTTTTTTTTTTTTTTTGGTTTGCATTATTTTATCATGAGCGGGCACCTGGGTAGAACCACCGACCTTCTGTAAGCAAGCTGGATGGCTTCCTCGCATGAAGAATTCAACGCCCCGAGTGAGGCTCGAACCCACATCGATGAGGGGCAAGTGATTTGAAGTCAGTGACCTAACCACTCGGCCACGGAGGCCCCTTTAGAAACTAATAATAAGAGTTTGGTTTGGTAAAGAATATGTCCATGTGACTTAACAGCATTACACAAAGTCATTTGAATTCTTCTTGGACTTGTAAACTCAAAAAATTCACACTCTCTATTCCACCGTGTATATCCAGTAACACCAACATGCGCAAATAACAGATCATTTGCGCAAATAATAACACTGCAAATTAATGGCCAAATTCACCACAGAAAGAATACTAGGTGAGTTAACTGGCTAAATTAAATCTTTTGTACTTATCAGTATGGAAATAACTGAATACGTGCATACGGCTGAGAAAACATTCTGTTTCAATAGGCAATAAGTAGATGCTCCAGAAAATCATTGCTTTTCAAGATCATCTGTGAGAATGACGATCTGGGAACCGTTTTGAAGGCAAATTTTGTGTTTCGTCGGCCTTCATTGACACAGTAACGAATATTTCACTTCATTTTATAGGCAGTCTGGTGGCTAATTAAACGAATTGAACGATTTGTGACATCTGATTATGAAAGGGAATAGATAAAATGTGTTTCATGCACTTTTTATGAGGTAACACTGAGATATGGAAATGAAGAATCAGTGTTACACCAAAAATGGGACTACTGAGACTAGAAATTTTGAGTCTTTACAGGTTACTGGCAACAAAAATCGTCAAAGGTAGTGGCTTTAATTTGGGTAAAGCTACAATCACACATACAGCTATGTCCTTGCGTTGAGGTACGGTGCGGATGGGAATGATCTGTGGGGGATTGGACACGGATAAGTATGGAGCAGTAAGTCTTAGTACGTGAAAATTGGTGAGAAACGGGGAACAAAAAGATACAGGACCCGAATAAGAACGGAAAGGTACGGCGTACTACGTTGAACTACGTTTTACTGTGCCTGACAACTTGCCCAGCGCGTGGACGGATCTGCATTGAACTACGCTTTAGTACGGACTGCCTCGGATAACTACATTAAGCTACGGATCAATAAGCATTACTACATTCGCATTAAGGTTTAGTAGCTGGTCAGTAAGTTTCATATAAATTGGGCCACGTGTAGCCAGCGTTTTCATTACGATTATCTTTGACATCAAGTCAAACTACGGCAAGGTACGTTTCAGTACGGACAACTACGTTTAGTACGTTTAACTACGGATGAATGTTTCGGCCAAGTTGGACTAAGTCACGCTCAAATGGCTACGGATCGCTCAAACTTTTGTGCATGTTCAAAAGTTGGAGAAACTTGCAAGTTGGGAGTACGTCTTGAATACATTTTGACCAAGTGTCAATACGGATTGATACGGATTACTACTTTGAGGTACGGCACAGGTACGGATCGATACGGATAACTATGTTTCTATCCATGGCTAAACATAGCTATCCGCGCCGTATGTGTGACTGGGGTATTAGCCATATGCTTGAGGTACCTTTTTAAGTGTGAACTAGTGTTATAGTTTGCGCGAATGATCTGTTATTTGCGCATGTTGGTGTTACTGGATATACACGGTGTATTCTGGCAGTTGAAAAATTTTATAGTTCATTTCATTACAATGAAATGGCTAGAATTTTACTTCTGTGTGTAAACTGAAAAATTTCTCTTAAAAGTTCAAAGGAAAGGTTTATATGAATCATTTCTTTAGAAACGGTCATAGTTTTTCTAGCAACATTTTTTTCATCTCTTATTTAGTGACAAGCAATCAATATGTCTCACACAATGTAAATGTTAATTAACACTGAAGCTATAACAGTGATACTATAATAACAGCGAGCCTGCTAATCAACAACTATCCTCAAAAATATCCAATTTCTTATGTCAAGCCTGTTACATGTGTAACTGTAAGCTGACAGAATGTATTTTAGTCAATTTTAGTATATTTGTACAAATAATGTTTTTAGAAATACACAAACTAATATGTTTATTGCACAGACAAGTCATTGGCTAATATTTTTATGTAAAATCATAGAATTTATGATCCCTGCTTTCTAGCTTCCATCAAAAATACCACTTTAGGCCTAAAAAAAAAAATCTTTGTTTCTGGTAACATGCTCAAAAAAATTAGGGTAGGTAGGTCGAAAAATTTTTTTTTGGAATTTTTTTTTTTATCAAATGTGACTTTTCGGAAATTATTTTTGTGTCAAAAAATGAATACAAGTAAGGGGGTTATGCCTTAGAGCACCAGTAAGTTGATTTCTAACATCAATGACCATGTTTAAAGCATAAAAAGTGCAGTTTTGCAACTTTTTGTTAAAAAGTTGAAAAAAATATTCTCCAAGGCCATAAAAACACTTAGGGTCGGGCCAAAAATTTAGGGTAGGTCGGGATACCGGAAACAAACAATTTTTTTTAAACCTTATGGAAGTATCTCTTGTAAATTTTAGGGCTGGGACGGTTTCAAAATTTTGAAACCGGTTAATCTTTTGTATGAAATTGAACCGAACCGGTTAATCGGCCGCCATAATGAAAATGCTGTTTTCTTTCCTGACGATGGTATCATGGGGTTTCCAGCAGCTGATTACTATTATAGGAACTTACAAACTTTATCCTTTAAAAACCCGCCTGCTTAGCTCAGTAGGGAGAGCGTTGGTCTAAGGATCGCGGGGTCGCGAGTTCGATCCTCGGGTGGGGCATAATGTTATGTTCTCTGTGACGATTTGATAAAAGACATCGTGTCTGAAATCATTCGTCCTCCACCACTGATAATTCATGTGGGGACGTTGGTAGTTACTTGCGGAGAACAGGTTTGTACTGGTACAGAATCCAGGAACACTGGTTAGGTTAACTGCCCGCCGTTACATGACTGAAATACTATTGAAAAACGGCGTTAAACCCAAAACAAACAAACAAACAAACAAATTATCCTTTGCAAACAAAGTTATAATGAATAAGTCATATTTTGGTGTATTTTATTTTACACATATCACTACAGGCAAATCCGAGACGAATGACAATGTTCTATGCGTTTTAGCGGAAATACACTGCGGGTCTATGTGCTAGTCAAAGAAATATATAAAGATAGAGTACAATTCGTGGTGTTTATTTTTTGAGAGCGATTAGCGGTTTTGCAAGAATCGGATCCGATTACCCAGTAATCGTCCCAGTCCTAGTCAATTTAAAATCATTAAAAACTTTCTGTTTCTAAAAAAGTAGAAATCTGACCCTGCTTTCAGTAACGATAGGTACTAGAATTTCTTATTCCATCAACAAATGATTATTGTGATATCAGCTGACAATTATCACAAAACATCAATATATCAACAACACTGTAACTCTTTCAAAAGTCAGAATGTTTTGCATAGACACCTACATTAATAGAACATTCTAAATAATGTAAAATTTGCATTACTGATATGTTTGCACTATTTCTTCATTACTGCAAAATCATTGATATTAGTGGGCCACTAATTTGCATAGATTTTGTTGAGTCAAACTAAGAAATTAAATCCAAACTAACCCTTACCCTGCTAAATTTCTATAATTAACTTGTCCATCTTTCAATTTTGACAGTACCATTAACTGTTAAAAGGGGTGCATACCAATAAGATACCGACTGAATGGCTAACAATGCAGATCTGTACTGGATGGATATGCAGGCTGATTATGATCCGCACTGGTCACAAAGGCAGAATCAATTGTGTCCAGCATAATAAGGTTTAACAAGTAAAATTCCTATTCATTTCATACTCAAGAATTAAAATTCAAAAATTCATTTACCAAGAAAACAGCTCTTTTGACCAAAACCTGTAAATCTTATCCCCTGGATGTGCACAGTTTTCATCTTTTATTGAGTCAACAGCCTGGAACACTAAATTGCGGTCATTAACTTGTACATATACCCATAATACACCTGAATTGCAATAAAAATGACAGCCCCACTGAGACCTGCCTTCAGAAAATCAACTAGATCTTACCCAGAATTCAGGAAGTAGCAAACACACAGGCTCTCGGGTAGGAGCTCGACAATGCGTTTTGCATATTCTACTTGGCAATCTGTGAGGAAGCCATATGCTGTTATTAACTTGGACATCTGTTCCTGACCAGCCCCAATGACATGTGGATGACAGTGGCCGACTAAAAGAGCAAAAGATTTGGAGAAAATCCATCAAATATTATAGAAATTTACATGTTTGCAGAAAAATAAACAACATTTTATCAAATCAACACTAAAATAATTTATAAAATTTTTATAGAGAAGACAGAACTGACACTGAAAAAGAGCTATGTCTAATGACAGTGTGCTTGACTATCAGAAACCTTTCCATAAAATACTAATTAACATACAAAACTCAAAAGCTTCACCAACATTTTCTTTGTTGAAAATAGATTGAACAAAAATTTCTAATTTGGATGTGGACATAATTCTGACAAAATAAAAGCCAGAGTTATGTGACTTTCACTGTTAGATCAACTCAAAATGCCAAGAATTTCTCTGAGACACCTGCTTACATACAAAACATTTAGTTAAAAAGGGGCATAGTTTTGAAATTTTTAAATTAAAGCTAGCCAGAAAATGTTACTAGTTCCTACATTTTGTTCGTCTTCAAATTAAATCTAAATCATTTTCTTCTATATGATATTATCAATTTTTTGCTAATCATAGCACACCATACAACTTACCATGTGAGGTATTATTGATACAGTCCAGGTATTCACTACCAGAGTCATCATACATGTACTGTCTCGATGCTCTCACAATCTTCAGCGGAGACACCTCATAATGCAGCTTACATGATCTCCTGCAATGAAAACAAGAATCTTTCATTGATGCTTTCATGAGGCACTTTTTTCAATTTTTTCTCCTTTGCAGAGTTACTGTTCCTTATAATTGCTATACATATGCAGGGTTAGAGTTAGGGTGTTCTATAATAGTCATCAAAAGCAACATTAGAAACAATATAAATAAACCAATATAAACCAACTATGTTGTCTTCCTATATCTCGGAGTAAAAACCCAACACCCGATACATTACAGTTGGGATGTCTAAAACAACAAGAGCCCCGCCTATGGGTGCCATCACTCATCTGCAAGTGCTGGACAATATGTAAGAAAAGTGTTATAGTAGTTCAGAGTACAAAAATGGCCACAATTCTGACGAAATGCAGGTGAGAGCTATGGTTCTTGACCTACATTATTGAAAAAAAGAGCATTGCCTACGTGTGCCATCACAAGTGTCTGCAAGTGCTGGACAATATGTAAGAAATGAGTTACTGTTCAAAACTTCTAAGGACAAAAAGGGCCATAATTCTGACAAAATGCTAATCAGAGTTATGGGTCTTGGTCTCTTAGTCCCCTAATGATGGTAAATAATACTAAATAAGTTTCAAAGCTGTAGCTTTTACAGTGATTGAGAAAAAGTTGACCTAAACAAAAAATTTAACCAACGCCGACACCAACGATCAAGTGATGACAATACCTCGTAGATTTTTTAAAAATATCAGATGAGCTTAAAAACAGTTTTTCATACCCAACAGCTTTCTTGCACTTGAAATGTATTTTTCTGATGAAGATTTTTTACAGCTCAGTCGACTGAGTCAATCTCGATAAAGTGCCTTGCCCAAAGACACACCACAATGGATTCAAACCAGGGGCCTTCACCTCTGTAGGAAAGTGTCTTAGCCCTCTCGGCCAATGCATCCACAAATTCCTAACAAGGTTGCCAACTCAATGTCAAGGAGTATGGATACAGTTAGTGAGTAACCAAACAACCACAATCCTTGCTACTCCCATTGCGGTGTGTCCTTGGGCAAGGCACTTTATCATGATTGCCTCAGCCGACCCAGCTGTAAATGGGTACAAGCAAATTGCTGGGGGTAAGGTATAAATGGTTTTAACTGTTCTTAAAATAGGGATAAATAAAAATAGAATTTACCTTTCCCTTTACCAAAGTAACCAAAGGGATATACCGGGTAGGTGGTTACAAAAGTATTTGCACAGAGATGCACTTTTTGGGCCATATATGCCAAACCATACCTTTTTATCAGGTCGGAGACTTCCCCTTGATTGAGACTAATGAGAGACATTCTCTCGATCCAAACACTGTCTCTCGTTCGAAAAAGACAAATCTTTCGATCGAAAGACCCAAATTAGCTTAAGCAATGAAAATTAATGAAAGAATAATTACAACTCTCATTTTAGAATGCTCAAATTTATTTCAATTTCAAATATACAAGGGCGTAGGAGCTGGGGCGACAGGGGCGGCACCTGCCGCCCCAATATTTCGAGGAGCGGCGAAATGCCGAATTTTTGAAAAGGCTAGAAAATATAACTGAAAATAAATACAGCGGTCTTCCATTTATCATGAAGTGCATCGGCGACTGATATGTACACAGAATCTTGTCATATCACCGACACCTTGCTAGATCACCTTGGTGACAGTGTATTGTACAAAATCGATGATCCGCAAATTAAACAGATTGAGCAAATCCAATGAAATGCAGCTTGATGGGTAATGAATAAACCGTTTAATCCACACAATCCAACCAGTGTGACAGAATTAGTAAAAATACTGCAATGGCCAAGTTTACAACAAAGACGTTTCTGGGCAGATGTTACACCAATGTACAAAGTTGTGAACTTCCTCGTGGCTGTTCCAAACTCTTACCATCCAGTTAGTGCAAATGTCAAATCAACACGCCAATGCCATAGTTTAAAATTAATTCCTTATCAGACTAGGATAAATACTTATCACTTTCATCAGTACTCATTTTCCCCAAAGGACAGTGATTAGTTGGAACCTCCTACCGGACTCCTGCGTTATTTCTTCAAGCCTGGAGGCATTTAAATCCTCCGTACAGCTTGTACCATTCTCAGTGTAAGGAAACAGAAAACTGTACAGTGTAAAAACAAGTTGATCTTCAGATCGTCTTTTAAAGTGTAGTGTGAAAAGTTACTTTAACCGTCATACAACACCAACATTAAATGTTTATAGTTTTATTTTCCGGAGCACTTCACACTGCACAACTGTATACAGTCACCCTTGTCTTTGATGGGATGTTGCCAAGTATCACTGTTGAGGTGTTGAGGTTGAAGCAGCATCAAATACAGACATTTAAACAGCAATCATGTTGTCCAACATAGCAGACAAGTTTACAAAACCAAAGAAAAAAAAAACGGAAAAAAAACATCAAATCTTCCTTGTTAAATTGATCATTTTTAAAGAAAAAAGTTCTTAATACAAACGAAAACTTTTGTATAATTTTAGCGGCACCGTGTAAAATATGGAGTGGAGTCATGGAGTGGAGTGGTGGAGTGGAGTCTGGAGTCTATTTTGGAGTCAATTTTGGAGTCAAATTTGGAGTCGCTTTTGGAGTCAACTTTGGAGTCATATTTGGAATGGAGTCTTTTTGGAGTCAAATTAAGAGTCAATTTTGGAGTCAGTTTTGGAGTCTAATTTGGAGTCAGTTTAATAAAACCTAAAAATTCATTAAAAATCCTACATTTATATGTCACCTCCAAATAATGATCCACATAAATATTTCACACTTACATGTATGTACTAGTAAACTGTTGAATCATGAATGGGCTCAATATCATACTCCTCTAGAAATAACAATAACAGTTATACTGATGTTTTCTCAAATGACCCTTATCAGATTGGTAAGAATAACTTGCCATTACATTGGATAGTTAATTACAACAAATCACTCTCTACTTTATGACAGATTTCTACAAAATTCTGCTGGAGAAGGTACTGGTACAGCACCTCAGCATGATATCTCATTCTTATCAGGACTTGACCCCTAGTTCCTTCATGGTTTGTTATTTATGATGTTTGACCAGATGTTGCCTGAAGATTACTCAGAGAGAATTGATAAACATTTCTAACTTGAAATGTGAAATAATGAGAAAGTATTGTTTTAAGTTTTTAAAATGAATCCGGAAAATGAAAACAAGAAAAAAAAACTTAGGTAATTAAATATTTACTATCTACTACAAACGGCATAATATAATAAGACACATAATAAGAAATGATAGTACTTGATGAAATTAATTAAGAAATAATAAGTTCCAAAACGTGGTTTATCGTAGAATAACCCGAGTTTTGAGTTCTTATGCGTAGGAATATATCACGAAGGCCGTAGGCCTGAGTGATATATTGTTTCGCATAAGAACGAAAAACTTGGGTTATTCTAAGATAAATCACACTTGGGAACTTATTATTTCGATTCTAACACGACATACTAATATAAACAATGCTAGAAAAAATGGTAACTACTTTTTACGACCGTGCTACGCACCTGGATCGGATGACGTCATAGCACGCGAGTGGTTTATTGCAGAATAACCCGAGATAGATTTTTCTCTACATGTATGTAGGTTATTTGCTGGTCGTGTTAGAATGAATGATAGAATACTGTGTGTTATGCATATGTTTATAATAGACAATAGTACAATTCACATGAAAAATACATTTGCACTAGTCTGGTTTTTGATTCGTCTGCTCATTCCATAAAAAAATGTGCTTTAAAACCATATTCGAGTAAGACAATTGTTAAAGAACTATATGAATTCTGACCAACTTCATGCCTGTGCAGGCCATTCTCGCATACAAGAGCTCTACCACGGTTCTCGGGTACCACGTTGAACGTCAGATGAATGAGAATAGTGCAGGCTGACCTAGTTCAATGCTAATGCAGTAGGGTCACACATTAGACCGGAATCCACCTAAAAACCGGAATACACCGGAATACACTTTCTATAACCGGAATACACCTGTATTTTTTAAGTTAAAGGTATTTTTGAAAGGTTTTTGATAAAATTCAATCATATATATCATAAATAATTAACATATGAAAGGAAAATAAAATACGTTTACGCAAAATGATTTTATACGAGAATGAAGTTCGGTGAACGCGCGGGAAGTTTCCATAACCGAAATACACCCGTATTTTATTAATAAATGGTATTTTTGTAGGGTTTATTGCAGAAATAATTCGTGTATAATATAAATAATAAGTTTACAAAAGGAAAATAGAATACTTTAACGCAAAACGATTTTATACGAGATTTGGATTTGGCGAGCGCACAGGAAGTTTCCGTAACATAAATGCACTCGTCCTTTTTTAAAAAATAAATAGTATTCCCTTAAATAAACACTTTTTATTATTTTTTGTAAGTTGTAGAACCATGTTCAATCAGATTAAATATGAATGAATATTTGAGAGAAGTTTATTAAAAGTTAATTCTGTATACGAGATTATAACTTTACGATCTTACGGAAATGTTTTACGCTTACGTCGCTATGACTAGATACCGGAATGTTGATTATTAAAATTTATTTAATTGTTTCCTCAATTAATAAGAAAATAATTTAAGACAAAAATATCATTATTCGATTTTAAATGAATCATAAACAAAATACGGGTCCCGACATAAACCGCACGGATCGGAAAGGGCTTAACATGATCGGAAAGGGCATGTCACATGTTTATAATTGAAACTGATTTAATTGTTTCTTCATATTTCATTTAACAAATAAAAAAGAAAACAAGAGCTGTCTCCATAGGATGACACATGCCCCCGATGGCACTTTAAATTAATAGTTATGGCCGATGTTCGAGTTTAGGACCTTTGACCTACGGAGCTGGGTCTTGCGCGCGACACGTCGTCTTACTGTGTCACACATTTATGGGTAGTTATTTTAAAATCCATGCATGAATGACAAAGATATGGACTGGAGACGCCCATCAATGCACTATCATGAAAAAAGACCTTTAACATCTAAGTGTGACCTTGACCTTTGAGCTACGGACCTGGGTCTTGTGCATGACACGTCGTCTTACTGTGGTACACATTCATGCCAAGTTATTTGAAAATCCATCCATCGATGACAAAGATATGGACCGGACACGCCCATCAATGCACTATCCCTTAATGTCTAAGTGTGACCTTGACCTTTGAGATACAGACCTAGGTCTTGCGCGCGACACGTCATCTTAATGTGTTACACATTCATGCCAAGTTATTTGAAAATCCATCCATCGATGACAAAGATATGGACCGGACACGCCCATCAATGCACTATCCCTTAATGTCTAAGTGTGACCTTGACCTTTGAGCTACGAACCTGGGTCTTGCGCGCGACACATCTTCTTACTGTGGTACACATTCATGCCAAGTTATTTGAAAATCCATCCATTGATGACAAAGATATGGACCGGACACGCCCATCAATGCAATAACCTTTAATGTCTAAGTGTGACCTTGACCTTTGAGCTACGGACCTGGGTCTTGCACGCGACACGTCGTCTTACTGTGGTACACATTCATGCCAAGTTATTTGAAAATCCATCCATCGATGACAAAGATATGGACCGGACACGAAAAATGCGGACAGACCGACAGACCGACAGACTGACAGACCGACAGACAGACGGTTCAAAAACTATATGCCTCCCTTCGGGGGCATAATAAACTATGAATGATAAAATAGCAATTTTTGATTTTTAAATGAATTATAGACAAAATACGAGTGGCATAAACCGCGCTGATCGGAAAGGACATAACATGATTGGAAAGGGCATGTCACATGTTTATAATTGGAAATTATTTAATTATTTCTTCATATTTCGCATTTCGTTTAACAAATAAAAAAGAAAATTAATTAAGAAAAAATATCAATATTCAATTTTTAAATGAATTATACACACATGTCAGTGCATAAACCGCGCTGATCGGAAAGAACTGGCCGTATGTTTATTATTGGAACTAACTGAATTATTTCTTCATGTTTAATTTGATAATTTAAGAAGAAAATAAATTACGAAAAATCAGGTTTCAAAAGAATTATATAATGTTTAATATATAAATATAAAAACGTTTACTGCGCTTATTTCCAAAGCACAATTAATATCCTTTGAATATATGCGGCGCAACAAACACGTGCCTCTCATTTGTCCTGATAAGAGTTTGATTGGATTATCACACCTACCGGTATTGATTATATCAATTAATCAGTATATTTGTAAGCACACATATGCGACATGTGACAAATAATGTCTGACAAGGTAAGTGCAGTTAAATATGATAAACTTTTATTTAATTTCATACTTGTCGTTATAATTGCAAATTGAAAACTTGAAGAAAAACAGGTACATTCAGTATATTTTTTTTTTATTTTTCATGTACTTCAACGTATCAATACTAATTCAGTGTTTTGCTAAAACAGCGAAGTATTGTAGATTTAAACATTTTCATTCCTACTTCCTTCTCTCTAGGATGCACTAAGTCTCGATCATAATGTCTCGGGTATCGTAGTCGTTTTCCTTTATCAACATAGTCTTCCTTTAAATACTTTTTCAGTGTTTCGTTTACAGAATTCCTTATTTTGTTAAAAATCAGTTTTATTAATTCCAGTCCACACAGGAAATTTAGGAAAAGTGTTTTTACGTCGTAACCTTACCCAAATTCAGAACTTCATCGTCAAAAACGTCAACAAGCATTTTTTGGATTGACTGGAATTTACCCGGGAATCGTAAAGAGACAAAACATCATGCCGGTAATTTTCCATTCCACGAGCACGTGCGACCTATGGTAATATCTAATTTACATCGCTCAACGTTACTTTTGTTAATCAACACATCGACAGTAATGTAGGGAACTTTTTATAAAAACGGTCGAATTTTCACATAATTATTTTGTAAAACTTCAAACAGCGCGATCTTAATTACTTATTTCTTTCTAAAAGTAAATAAATGATACATACTATGGCCATAAAATTCAGACTTTTGACCAGAAAGTACAAAGAACAGAATAAAAAAATCTTAAATAATGAAAAAGCGGCAGCAATTTAAATAAATGGAGTAAAACGATTTTTGGCAAACAGATTTCTGTTAGTGTGGCATAATAGGTTACGTGACATCGTGAACGTAAATAGAAATGTGGTTTTAAATAAAGCAATACGATGTCGTTGCGGATTTAAATGCATCTTTGTACATGTATACTTTTGACACGACACTTTACTTTTAAGATATTCTTCTTAAACAATAATGTAAATTTCTTGAGGGCAAATAGGTCATAGAGGTAGGATATCCGCTATTATCGTTTGACACATTTACCTGTCAGTTTATGCACATTCGCTTTTAATAACAAATTAAAGCAGCTGATATGGTTACACTATATTTCATAAAGGAATATTATATTATAGCATAAAAAGACTATTTTGAAATAATTTGAACCAAAAAAATCGAAACTTGAAAGAAATTTACCTACCTAAGTTAAAATCTAACAAAATTATGGCGATTGTGGTTCATCCACGAGTGCGCAAATTTCCCGTGCGCTCAACAAATTTGCAACCTCGTATAAAACGTTATGCGCATTTTAATTTCCTTTTGTAAATTAATTATTTATTTTAGATATGATTGAATACTATCATAAACCCTAAAAATACGATTTATTTAAGAAATACGGGTGTACATTAGAGAATTTTAGGGCATGGAATTTCATTTACGAATACGCAATTTTCCAGTGCCTTCGCCGATTTTCAATCATGTACAAAACGTAATGCGCAAAAGTATTTTAATTTCATTTTGAAAATTAATTATTTATGATATATAATTTTGAATTCAGTCATAAACCACTTCAAAAATAGCATTTGTTGAAGAAATACGGGTGTATTTCGGTTATGGTAAATTCCCGCGCGGTCGCAGAATTTCAATCTCTTATAAAATCGTTTTGCGTGAACGTATTTTATTTTCCTTTGGTATGTTGATTATTTATGATATATATGATTGAATTATATCAAAAAAACTTCAAAAATACCTTTAATTAAAAAAAATACAGGTGTATTCCGGTTATAGAAAGTGTATTCCGGTGTATTCCGGTTTTTAGGTGGATTCCAGTTTAATGTGTGACCCATGCAGTAAACTATGTAGGTTTTCTCATGGTATGGCTCGACTATGAATAAAGACAAAACATCTGCATTTTTTTAAGATTTGCATTTTGTAAATTTTTAGTTCAGACTGTTAAATAGTAAACAGGTAAATAGGTCTGCCTTCTGCAAACCATGCAGACCATGATCAGCCATGGTCTTCGCAGGTCAAAATTCAAAATTTATAAACGATACCTATATTAAATAACGAATAGCGTATTGAGAAAATAACAAGGTCAGAATTTAGAAATATCCATGTTACTCTTGAGTCAGCTATAAAGATTGCAGGCGAGTAGCCAGGCAGGGTGGTGTTGGGGGTAGGGGGGTATCCTCCCCCAAGAATTTTTTAAAATGAGAACAAACAGCAAATGGTGCATTTTGGGTATATCTGAAGTAAATACAGTGAACGTAAACCTTGTTCTTTTTTTTGGTTTTGTTTTTAATAAATTTCATACAAAATGTATTATTTTAGTAGACCTACACGCATGTGAATTAAAGAGACATTTTTATTACAGATATTTTTCAGTACATACAATAGGATCGATATGCACCCTAAAACAGAGCAAGTCACCTATCCCTTTTCTATACAAACTGACCGATCATTTGAACAAAGTAAATGGTCCAACCTCTAAAAACATTGGTTTAAAAAATGCAGGCTTTTGTTGTAACTTTAAAATAAATCAACAAAGACATATTGAGGGGCGATATCGAAAAAATGTTCTAAGTGTTTATTTAGAATTATAATATTGCTATTACGTTCCCTTTCACGTTAAGCCTGCAATAACCGTCGTTGTTTGGAAATTACTATGCATTATTTAATGGTTTGATCAGATTTCTACAGACGTTCTTATGAAAACAATGCTAAAGACCGCACAAGATTTGTAGAGAGGCTGATATCTTTGAATTCTTCCTTCGTGAAATAAATGCTACTTGAAATTATAATATCCAAAGTGTTTCTGGGACTTTAATACCATTGGTAAACCATAATATTACCAATAATGACATGGCCATTGTCTTAAAACACAGGCTCTAACAGAAATTTTATAACCAGGAAAACCGTGATGAAAACAGTTATAACCAGTGTTGTTGTTTTTTCCTTCGACCATAAAATCAAGGAATTCCATTCCTAAATTCACCACAGAAATGATAATAATAATTAATATAGACCAAACACTTCAGTAACATTAAGCATCAATGAGACTCCGCTCACAAAATCCCTTAACATTTAAAAACAAATCCTGCTTGAGAGGCCGCATAAAATTAAGAGACCATTTGTCTTAAGACCCTTTTTATCAATCAAGACTGTTTCAGTAACAGACAATTACATATATTTAGTGACTACAGGCCTGAGAGAAATCACCCCCATGCCTCCAATCCAAAAATGGCTCCAAAAAAGACTCTACTCCAAATTTGACTCCAAAAGAAGACTCCACTCCAAATTTGACTCCAAAATCGACTCCGAAACTGATTCCAAAATCGACTCCAAATTTGACTCCAAAAAGACTCCACTCCAAATTTGACTCCAATATTGACTCCAAAATCGACTCCAGACTCCACTCCACTCCACCACTCCACTCCATATTTTACACAGTGCCAATTTTAGCATTGAATATACTTATTTGAAAGAAAAAACAACTTAATTATCATATTTTGATTTTTTTTTTCAAAAAATACATTTAAAAAAGGGGGACGAAATGACCAATTTGAAATCGCCGAGAGGGACGAAATGACTGGGGGACAAGTTGACTGTAAATCTCTCAATCCAGGGGAAGTCTCTGACTGTTTATTATTAAAAATGTTAGAAATTGTCAATATTTGGACATTCATGCAAAGAAGTATAAAATACCCAGACTGGCAACTGGCTGTAATCTCGCGTGATCTCGTGTCAGAGCGTGAATCGGCGTTATCTTAGTAAAAACAAACATCAGCGACCATGGAGTTACAACTTGTACCTTTAAAACTACGTTTAAAATACTTTAGTTTAATGTGAAATAGTCTTAAGACACAAAGTACACGTTTCTTGCCATCAAAAGAAGCGTGGTCATACGGTGATAATTATTTTACCGATGAATAATTGCTTTCGCATACAAAATGGCGCGAGGTGAAAGCGTCACTTCCGGTAAACGAGATCTCATTCCGTTATCACGGGATGTTGGCGAGATTTGCTCTATATGCCTTTCAAGTTGCCGATCTATTTATTTTTATAGCTCTTTGATTCATGGTAAAAAAACTGCATAAAATTCAGGGTTTTTTCTTGCTGTTTTGGGAACATAGCCTGTACCCCCAAAATTGGGAATTTTGACACGTAAATGTTCCAAATTGGGAAATATTTAGTCCCATAGGATATAGCAAGGATATGTTTAAGCACTTTCTCCTACACTTGTTTCACATTGTACAACCTCTTTAACATACTGCCATTACAAAATTGTCCATAATTTGGTCAATGTTTGTGCAATTTTGATGAATTTTTTTTTTCAGAATGTAGATTGGGAATTTTTACACTCATTTTGGGAAAAATACATACTTTTTGGCATTGGGAATATAGCTGAATAACGGCTATAGGAGAGATCGCCATGACGTCACGCGTTAACATCTGTTTATCTGGTGGTTGGCAAAACAAATGTTTTTAACACCGTTTGCGTATTGAATCAGAATTTTTAATTTTTAATAACTTTTTTGCTCATTTAATGATTTTCAAAATTCAAAAAGATTTGAAATACTAACAATCTTCATATTTTTGTATCCAAATATTTTTTATCAATGAATAACCGTTTTAAATGACATATAATTTTAAAAGCAGCATAGTGATTTTCACAACCTTTAGAAAAACAGTGTAAGTTAAGCGTTCATAATTAATTCATTTTATTTCGAAATAACAATTAAAAGTAATCAATAAATTGCTTGTTTAATAACCTTTCCATTGATCAAAAAATTATTTATGTTATTTGTGTTTTAAGAAAGTTTAGACCGTTAGAAAAACATCACTGTTTACAAAAAAAACATGGACGATCGGCTTCTGCCCACCCGATCACTGTCTTATCAGTTCTAAAAATAGAAAATACACCGGATTTGTATACAAACACGATCTTTCCTATAAAAACAGCAGAAAAAAACCTGAAATTCTTCAGTTTTTGTGATTTTGCATGAAAAGTTCTAAAGCACTCGGGCAGATTAAGCTAACTAAATTACATATACTGCAATATTCTGCCGAAACTACCTTGGCAAGGGCTGGTCAACAACTGGTCAGGGTCAGCTGGTCAAGACTAAGTGTTGTGTAACAAACTCACCCCACGTAATTCCGACGCATTTTTAGCGTCTGTTTGAAAGTTAAAGCGTCTGCCTTTTCCGGCATTTTTGTCGCTTAAATCCAACCAGTTAATCGAGTATAAAAGCCCTTAAAATATTAAATACGGAAAAATAATTAAACCATCTTTTGCATAATAATTTTTTGCCGAACTGTCAACACACGGCTAACTTCTAATTGCATCGTTGTCCGAGATAGTGCGATATATTTAGGCTGAAAACCACTAAATCCCGCTGTTCTTTATGGTTATTAATAAAACCCGGCCCAGCCCGGCCCCGGGACCAAAACCCACGGAAAACCCCGATTCCGAATTGTACAAAAACCCAGGGAAAAACTTCGGAGGGAAAGGGCTAATTTAAAATTTTCGATGATTGTCGAATCAACTTACTTTTAAAATTTTTGTAAAAAAATACACTAAAACTTTATGATCCCCGCGAGGAACTTCTTTATAAGGGGTTAAAACTGCGTGTTTTTTTGGGTTGCAAAAACGTTTTAAATAATTTGTAAATTTGTACCGGAAGTGTTTACATGTTTTGTTTTGATGACCCTTCTAATTGTTCCGATTTTTGTATTTACATTATATCTTTTTTTTATAATCACGTTTTGTCTAAAAAGTTGTTATATTTCGAAGAAAGGAATTCCTCTCGGACCTCAAAGAGTTTTTGTTTCACCTGGTATTCCAAACTAAAAAATTTTCTTTGTGCCCGGTAACATGCCTAAAAAAATAGGTAGAAAAAAGGGCAGGATTTTTTATTTTTTTTTTGTTCAATGGACTTTAGGGGGATTATTTTTATGTAAAAAAAAAATAATACGAAAATTTCAAATATCACTGAAAATTTTTAAAGAAAAAAGGAGCAGTTTTTTAAAACTTTTTTTTAAAAAATTTTTTAAAAAAAAATTAAAAGACTAAAAAACATTTGGGGTCATGTAAAAAAAAATGGATAGGTGGGGATAACCGATTACCACGAAAAGCAGCGTTGAATATTAAAAAGTTTTTCCCAACGGACCCCATTTTTTTAAAAATTTCCCTGTATAAATATATAAAAACAATACTGAGACGGTTTGTTCCGCATTTTGTGGTATCTCTTGAATTATCGATAAATTGCGTACGATGAATCACACTTGAAAAATTGTTTACATTCAGTTTTGGCAATAGCCTTTGCATTTTCGATAATCGTTTTCATTTTCGGCGGGTTTGCTTAATGTTTTTAAAAATTTTTTTTTTTTTAGTTTGAAAGAACCCTTGAATAAAAATGCTTACTTAAGTTATTTCAAAATTAAAAGTTA